>NW_027500459.1:0-91621 GCF_021521415.1 Bidens hawaiensis
AAATTTCGTATCTTGTATGTTAGGTATGGTACCGGATGTGTTTATGAATGAATATGATATGATCAATAAAAATGTGTGGTTTCTTGATTACCCTTGGTTATGAATGAATATGATATTATTAGAGTAAGAAAAAAATACCAAGGCGGTATCAAAATGGGCACCGTACTAAAATATCGGTACTATATACTAGATTCAAACCAATATATACGCTACTCAGTTTTGTTCAAGATATCGATATTTTCGATACCGAGTGTTTCCCCAGAAAATCATAATACCGACTGCACTTGACAGTCATTGTGCCGCTATAAGAGATGAACTCTCTGACATAACACGTGATGAATTTGAGAACTAATAACTTCACAAAGTCAAGTCCAAAACTTTCATTACAATAATTCATAAAAAATGACACATAAATATTGAATCTTCATTAAAAAATATAATTCTTCCTACCACTATGACATTACTGCACAAGTGGTGAACATCTAGTAGCGATATTTTACTATTTTTTTTTTATCAATTCGGCTATTTAATTAGAAAAGTGACTTGGCATACAACTGGATAACCTTAAGATTACTAATTTTTATTATTTTAAACACTTTGTAGAAAATGAAGTAATTTCTTTTATATAAAAAAATAATTAGTGATACTCATACTCGTAAATTCTGGTTAAATGCGTGAGAAACTTCAATTTATAAATAAATAATCTGATAGCTTGAAAGAATGTAGGAAGATTTCATTATATTACGGGGGGTTATTTTTATATTTCGTTTTTAATATTTATAATTTTTTTTGGAATTTTTTGTAATGTAAAGAAGTTAATAATGTAATTAAGATTTGATGATTAAATGGTTTCATAAATAAATGAGATTTTATAACTCGTTTAAAAGCTATCTGCGTATGATGAGACTCATGACATAATTGTTAGGGATGACAATGGGTTGGGTTTGGGTCGGGTTTAGGTATTCCCAAACCCATACCCGGTTATTAAAGTCCATCCCAAACCCGTCGGGTTTTAATCGGGTAATTAGCCGTCGGGTTTCGGGTTTTTCGTCGGGTTTCGTGTTTTCAATCGGATCTTGATAAAATACCCGTCGGGTATACCCGGCTCAAAACCCACCGGGTATTGACAAAATATAACTAATCAATTACAAAGATGGTTACTATAAAGATAAAATATCTCAAATAATTAACATAAACAAGTTTCGACAAATAATATATTTAGAATATTGTATATATATAATATAATAAGCTATATCGGGTATATAATCGGGTAAATGAGTTTATGTTATCGGGTGATCGAGTCGGGTAATCGGGTATATTAGAAATCCCAAACACATCCTAAACCCGTGAAAAATTTTAAAACTAATCCCAAACCCTAATGGGTCGGGTATTACCCGTCCCATTTATGTCGGGTTTCGGGTTTTCCCTTCAGACTCGGGTTTCATTGCCATCCCTAATGATTTTTTTACTATAAACTTGTTTCTTAATTATAGATAATATCTTTTTTAAAAAATTGGATATTAGTTTTTAGTTTATCCATAATTTATAGGATTTTCATATCAAATATTTGGTATAATTAATTTTTTATATAATGAGATCTTATAACATGTTTAAGAGTTATCTGGATTAGGTGAGACCCGTACCCGTGGACTCGGGTCAAATTTATGAGTAGTATCCATTTACAAATAAAAAAATTTGGTAGCTTGAGAAAATGTAGGAAGTAACCCAAGAGATTTTAAATATTTCGTTTATATATATTTAAGATTTGAGATAGCGACTTTAATATATACGAACGTTACTACTATCATTTTCTTTTCGTCTTTGCTCAAGTATACTTTACCACTTTAGCATTAAAAATTACTATATTTTTCTCTTTTTTTAATTAAATAATACTTATTTATATCTTTATTATTGCATTTTTATTCTCCTTCACTCATAACCATTTTCAACATAAATATATAAAAATTTATAGAGTATGATCAGTGTTAACATTTTCTCACACATTCACTCATAATTATTTAGAGCATTTCATCCAACCTTCTATTTTATGTGAGAGATGTTTTTTTAATTTAGAAAGTGATTTAGGGTGTCGTGAGTGAATATTTTTATATTTTATAAAATGTAGTGATTTTTTTGTATATATGAAAAGCTACTGTTCATCCCATATAATTTTTAATATATTTTGAAAATGGTTGTGAGTGAAAGAATAGAAATAAGACAGAATTACAGAAATTGTCTTTTATGTTTGCACTCAATTTCAGTGGATGTTCTTTATCTTTAAAAGTAACATAATTTTTACTTTATATTTCACAATGTTTCACCATTTGTCCTTTAGCCCTAACCCAGTTAGTATCCCTTGTTAACTTTGGTCACGTGTCGTGCACATGAGGGAAAATTGGTCATTTTATCTATTGATTTAAAAAAAACATTTTAAAAAAACAACAATTAAAATTAACAAATATTATAATACTTAAAATGAATAATTATATATATATATATATATATATAATATATATATATATATATATACTATATATAATGAGTGAAAGATGGGCAAATTAAGACGGTGGATTTTAAGGGATTTACAATTATTTAAGCATATGGTACAATTACAAAGAGGGACAAAGTGGTAATTGCATACTTAAATATCACGTGTTTTACATCTTTATATCAATGATAGTTACCATCTTAGTCCTTCAACTTTATTCATGTTTTTGTAAATTTAGAGAATAATTATAAATTTAACCTCTATCTTTTGCATATTTACTCTTTTTAATTTCACTTTTAACCCAACTACCCCCACTATTTTCAAACGATCATAACTTTTTCGTACGACAATATTTTTAAAACAAAATTGTACTATAAAAGTGAGCATTTAATTCTCTTTAATTTGAGTATGATATTGTCATAGTTTGTTTAAGTTATAAAAATGACAATTTTTGTGGTCCAATTTTGATGGTTTTGAGTTAAACCGTGAACCAAATCATTAGTAATGATATTTTGTCGTCGAAAACTGAAGCAGAACGTTGAAAATTGAAAACAACCAAAACGAATCATTATCAACGATTTGGTTTGTACTTTGATATCAGTTTGAGTTTAAAATAAGAATGATTAATCCAAATATATCAACAAACGTACGGTTTCACGTTTTTAAATAAAACAATAAACACGCATAAATCTATTACATGATTACTAAGGTCTGTGTTTCCCGCTGCATTGCGCGGGCACCCGTCTAGGGTTTCACCCAGCTCTTTGTTTCTTCACCGTACCACCAACCAACCTCCCACAACCACCATCATCTCCGACGACCACCATCGTCTCCGGCAACCACGTGTATGAACGGTTTGTGTATGTGACAGGGGCTTGGCAGATCTAGGGTTTGCGTGCAGTGGCAACCATAGACAAGGAAGACAATGAAACCACGACTTCAGCCTCCTTCTCAATAAGATCTGGGGTTTGTTTTGTTTCTATATGAAATTGAGACGAGGAGACTCAAATTGTTGGAATTGATTGAAATTGAGAGAGTTTGCACAGGAGCTTATAGGGTATTAGAAGGAGATTGCGATGGTGGTCACTAGGTTGTTGCAGAGATGGCGCTGATAGGCGGGGGTGGTGGTTGAGGTTGGTTGGTGGCAGGTGATGGTGTGGTGGTCGTCGGTGTGAGAGAGAGAGAGAGAGAGAGATGACACATCAGCAGCGTCCGGAGCCTCCGGCACCGGTGTCGGAGTAGGAGATATATCTGACGCCAGTGGAGGTGACAGTGAAGATTTGGTTGACGGTACGGCGTCCGGAGGAGGAAGTTGCGGTAAGTGAGAGTAAGTCGTCGTCGTAGGTACCGAGGTGTGGTGTGGTTACAGTGAGGTTCCGGTGGGATATGCAGATACGGTAGAGTGATAAGAGTTATTATTAGTTTATTACTTTTAATTATTATAACATTTTGTTAATTTTAATTGTTGTTTTTTAAAATGTTTTTTTAAATCAATAGGTAAAATGACCAATTTGCCCTCATGTGCACAGCACATGACCAAAGTTAACGAGAAATACTAACTGGGTTAGGGCTAAAGGACAAATGATGAAACATTTTGAAACATAAAGTACAAATTATGTTACTTTTAAAGATAAATGACATCCACTGAAATTGAATGTAAACATAAAAGACAATTTCTGTAATTCTGTCTAGAAATAATAATGATAGATTTCTAATAAAATATTATTTAATTGCAAAGAAGAGATAAAATATATCATATATTAATATAATTTTAAATTTAAAGATAGAGAATTCAATGAAGATGCTCTTATAACCACACTATAAATAGAAAATAAACTCACAACATGAATAACCTATTATGAATACTTCTATAAATTACACATTTATTTGACGACTTACAAAAAAGAGCTTGTCTAAGTCTTTAGCAGTTAATGTGAATGTGCAAAACTTTTCATTGATAATACCAACCAATGTGAATATGCAAAATTTTATAATACGAAAGTATTTAATATATTTTCTTTTTTTTTTTAATAAAAAACACAAATTCTTTAATCTACTCTAATTTATGCATTTATAACAACCATAGGACCTGAATAAACCATTTATCAAACTCTTTGATTATGTTTTGTAGACTATTAAAAATATTTACTGAGTTTTTATTCTAAAAAAATGTTGATAAAAAAATTATTTATTAAAATGATGTTCATTAAAAAATATTTACCCAATTGAAGTTTTTAACAACTTTTTTCTTTTCTTACTTCTCTTCTTATTAGATAATGTCAAGATGGACCCATGTCATGCCATGTTTTTTTTTTCTTTTTATTTTAAAAGAATAATTATTATAATTTATATCTAAATTAAATACTATCTTTAGGCATTCAATCGAGTTCTCCTTTTTTAATATATACCATACTCATCTTTAGGTGTCGGGTTTTATCTGGGGAATCCCTCAATAGATGGACCGCTACGGACTTCGTTCGTCCAGACTTATGGCCGTCTCGGGCCACAAGTTTTTTAAACAGAACCTATATAACACGACTAATCAATGAAGGAATTAGGTGGATTCAAAGTTTTTTAAAAAACTCACGGATGAGACAAAATCATGGTGAAACGTCACGGAGGAGATGGTTTTCAAGGAGACGGTTTTGATATCAAAATTCACGGGTCAGACAGATTTCCTTTGAAATTTCACTGGTCGGGTCAGACTTTTAACACGTGTCAAAAAATTAGTGGGTATCGAAAACTATCGACGGGAATTAAAATGTAGCGTCCACGTGAGGTTTTAGTAGATCATTTTGAGAATTTTTTAAATTTTGGATTAAAATAGGGTTCTCTCCTAAAATGGATTATTTCAGGATTTTTCTCTTTTTTCAATCATGCATGCATCAAAGGAGAAGTCCACTTTTCCATAGAGCCAAGAAATATCGCATTGTTTTGTGTGCATCATACATTAATTAATATTCTAAGTTTTATGATAGTCACCTTTTTAGGTGTTACAATCGTTTTGGTTTTAATAGAATGGGCGATGGTTTTTTTTTAACGGCCAACTAAGTAACACCTGGTACCTCGTACACGGCCTCTATTGGCTAAAGGTAGCCCGAGCCGGCCATTAGTCCGAATAGACGGAGCCCCTAGCGGTTCACCTATTGAGGGATTCACCGGATAAAACCCGACCCCCACGCCCGCCAAACGGCACGACAGCGAGGAGCCGGTAAAACCGGGTGAGATCAGGACTCGAACCCTGGCAAGCCAGGGTCATCCCTCATATCTCCCATATAAGTTGGTGGTAATGAGGTTTGATCCCCCTACCTCTCACTTGTAAAGTGAGTGCTCTACCATTGAGCCACAACCAACTTAGAATGGGCGACGGTTAATATTTTAAATCTTAATCATCTTAGATTTAGACTCGTAAATAATCTTTTATTAACATAAATAATCTAACTACAATGGAGAGATAGGTAAGTGGACAACAAGCTTTATCGTTACTTCCTTTTGAATAACAAATCTGATTATATTGAAAAGTGTTTTTCTATAGTGATGGTGGATTTCCTTTTTAATGTTGTTACCAAATGCGTCAGACCTAGAATCAAAATTAGTATGGACGTTTGAAATCTCATCCAACGAGGCTCACTTCAGTATTGAATGTAACTCCAAACACTATTAAAAAACCCAAAATAATAGAATAAAAAAGAAAACTTTGTAAAGATTAAAATTCCACGTATTTCTTTCTCTAGTCTTTTTTTTTAATTTACAAAGATTCTTTAAATGGACTACTGACTAAATTTACTATATCGGGATACTCTCATTTTTCGATTCGGGAAAAACTCGGCCAACACCCGTTAACACTCGCCCGAAGGCATGACGATGCGGTGAGATAAACCGTTCAGTTAAATGATCCAACTAGTGAACACCACCTACTCGTCTAGCCTCATGTCATTATCCAGTGCCACTAAAACTAAATGATGATGCACGAATCGAACCTGAATCACATGTAACACCAAATCTCTTTATGCTACTCCTACACCAGCTCATTAGCCTTTCTGAAGTTTTATGACAAATGCTATATTTTATTTAGTTTATATTCAAAACTACTTAGAATAAACTCTATATTTTAACAAATAATATGTTAAATTTTTATATAATTGATAATTAGTTGTGGTTCAATGGGTGATGTATCGGTGAGTACATGATTATCTTCAAACAAACATATTACAATGAAATATTGCTCAACCTGATTTATGCAATAACCTCTTGAATGTAAATGTCTTATGTCTAATATAAATTATGTTTTTATGTGATGCTGTTAGTAAAAAGCACTTTAAGGAAAAAAAGTTATAAAGTTGCTGCTATAAACGTATAAAGCAATGCAACAAGAAGCTTTGCTGGGAAAATTAGTGATTGTTTCACGTTCTGAGTTCCAAGGCTCCAACATCGCATGCATCACACCATTAATTAGAGTGTCATGATGGGTAACAAATGGATGAGTTTTAATAATTAAACTCTAACATATAATATATCAAATTCAAAAGGTAATATAATTTCATATTTATTTTATACAGATTATGTAGTTGAGTTCACCACTGAAAGCTAGAGAGTAAAATCCCATCAACTTAAACCTTCCGCTACCTTCAAGGCTTAAATAGTTAAAAAGTCTAAGGTGTCTTTGTGATGTGACAGTTACAGTGCCCAAAGTCAATGCGCTGAACTCGAAAACCAAAGACCATTGTAGCATGTGGTGAATCGGGCTTGCCAATTACCCAGCAGACAAAGCCCCCACTTTATTAGAAGGGCAAGACCTTCTTGCTGACCCATATCGTAAAAGAGCGCCATGCTCCTCCAAGCTTCCTAGTTGTTCGGATAGTTGAGCATTTTAAACCCCATCACAATGTATAAGCATGTATAGGCTTCTGGCTTCTCAAGTTTGCGCATTCACTTATTCTCACTCTCTTACTGTATGTATTTTATCCTTTTCACTAAGAATCACTTTTTTTGAAAGGCCGATTTCATTAAAATTCAAAACACCAAAAATTACTAATTGATCGCACGCTGAAGTTGTATCGCAGAGGCCCCCTGTAATGGTAAGCTAAGGGTCAAGTTTATTTAGTAGAACCCTTTAAACCTCTTTGAGATATTGGTCCTTTCTCCATCTTATTAGTTGTTGTATCAGAGTATATGTTTTATATATTTGTTGTATCAACTTCTAAAACTATATATTTATCTATTTTGGGATTTTAACTATCAATATCAATTAGGTAGTAGCGCTTGGTATGAAGAAATGATAAAGAGAATGGAATGAGTCGTTGTAAGGGAATAACAAAAAGTGTTTACAGGGGCGGACCTAGCCTGTAGCTATGGGTAACCAACCTCCGCTCAGGGCCGGCTCCAGAAGACGAAAACTTTTTTGGGCAAAAGGCGAAATATTTTTTGGGCCTTAAGTAAAAAAAACATTTTGTTAGGTTTAAACAATTTAATTTTAGATGAGCTTACTTAATTACGATTTGAGTTGTGTAAAATACTTTTGTACAAAATAAGCTTAAAATTCTCTTAAATAAGACTAGAAGCCACAATCTTTTGGTTAAATGTCATATTTCTTTACCACTAGACCAAGCTAGTGGCTATATAATTGTGTTGACACATTGATTATACATATATGTTTTAATAAAAAATACATATGATTTTTTTTAAATATTTCGGGCCTAGCGGGGTGTCGGGCCTGTGGCCGTCGACTACCCCGCCATGCATCAAGTCCGGCCCCGCCTCCGCTACCCCTCAACTTTCGTCGGCAGTGCAAATTTATTAATCTTTTGGTCGATTTTGTAGTTCGTTATCCCTGAAAAATATAACGTTACCCAATGTTTTAAAAACCGGTATTTTACTTGTACCGGGTTAAACTAAAAAATGGTACTATCGGTTGAACCGGGTTATACCGGGAGGTTCAACTGGTTGAATAGTTTAACTTATAATTTCCTATAAATGTAACTTCAATTAAAAAATAACCCAAAATTAAATGATTACTATAACAAAAATAATCCAAAAGTTAATACATATAATGAAAAAGCACTCAATTTAAAAAAAAATTAGTCCTAAAGTTTACACGGTCAAATGTTAGTTGTTGGGTTAAAAGTAATTTTGAAAAAATATGGGCCACAAATATTAAAAATTTCTCGGGCTTTAAACTGGTTTGCCAGTAAAAACCGGTATTTTTGACAAAAACCGCCTCTAGCAAACCGGTCAAAAATACTTGACTCAAAATATCGGCCTACTGTGCGAAATCCGGTTTAACCGGTTCAATCGGCCGGTTTGAACCGATTTTAAAAAACACTGTCGTTACCCCTATATGTATAAGTCTAACCAAATTAAAAGATAAAATTGATTAAAGCCAAACAAAATTAAAGTCCAGACCAAATAAAACATTGTTTGTTGTTCCCTGATGTTGGACATTTGGTTTAGGCCGGATATCAACATTCAACAAAAAGTTTCATTCAACAGTTGCTTCCACCCTACACTTCCCCGACCCCCAGCTGCCCTCCTCTGGCCACTAAACATCCACCCTGCAGCCGAGTAGCCGACGTCCGATGCTCCCTCAATCTTTCTTCAACGATTACATGTTCAATTTAGGTGTTCTACTTTTATCTAAAAGTGAAATTGTAATTTGTTTATATAAATTGTGTAAATTAATTAGAGATTTAGGGTTTATGTGTAAATTGAAGTTTCTTTTGGGTTTATCGTTTAAATTTCGTTTCTTCTAAAATTAGGAACTTGGAAGATGAAACGGAAAAATCTTAGTACTAATCTTTTTAAATGAAAAATCTAAGAAAACGATGATACCGGTCCAACATCGAGTTAAAAAAATATTGTATGAAATATGGTAAGAAATGTTTTTTGGTTATTTTATGAAATATGGTAAAAAAAAGCGTTTACATAGTATGAAGTACGATTTTTTTTGTAACGTTACCCATGAGATTTTGGATTAGATCCGTCACTGGGTGTTTGATTGATCAATAGAATGGAATCAACGATTACTATCTCATTCCATAAAACCATTCTTTCCCACCCCTCATTTTCATTTCATTATTCTTTCATATACTCTCTTCAAACAACTACCTGACAAGCACCACCACCTAACCACCGTCGCGACCGCCATTACCTAACCACCAGCGCTACCACCGCCATCACCACCACTGCTTGACCATCGCCACCAACGTTGTCAACGTCGCCTGACCATCAGTGCCATCACTGCCGCCATTGCCAATATTGACCACCACTACCCCTGTTGTATATAAAAATATACGTCTTTTAAGCATCTAATAATCTCCAAAAATATATAATATTACTGTATTATTTAGTTAAAATAGCTACTTATTACGCTATTTTCTATTTTTAGGTTTTTTCCAGTCTCAAATGAAGAAACAAGTGGATACACAAAGAAAAACGAAGAAAATTTAAGAAATTGTGTATATGTCAGCCTAACACACCCCCACGTTTCAAGAACCACACCCTCGTGGTCACCTTCTCAAGATAAGACAAAATCTGATGGATCAAACATGGGGTCGCGTCTCGTTCCTAGAAAAAAGACAAAATCAGAGACTAAAATCACGGGGCCGTGTCTAACGTACCATACCCACATGCCCCAAGTACCACGTTCTCTTGGTAAGTTAACATATGTAAGATCTGACAAGCATTTATAACACCTAACAGCTCACCACGGGGCGGTGCCTAATTACCATGGGGCTGTGCCCAAAAGCCCAGACAACCTATAAATATTTGTGCATGTCTCATTTCATTGGGTGTGCTTGGAGACGATTTGGATGGGTTTATCACTTAAAACACTCACACTCAAATTGAAGATCCATTGAAGAGTTTGAAGGTTTGGAGACATCCATCATCATCTATCAGCATAATCCATCACCATAGAAGAAGATTCATCACCAGCTGGGTTAGATATCTTCTTTTATGTGATTGATATCTTCTTTGATGTTCATTGTCATACTCATCATGAGCTAAAGTTCTGTTTACCATCCAAATCTATGGTGAAACTTAACTTTATTTGGTGATTATATTGAATATGTGATTTAGTCTTTGTGAAGTAATGATTACTTTGTAATTATCCTTTGATGAAACTTGTTTTGTTATCTTAATCCACTAATTCAAGATTGATGATTAATATATTTAAAACAAATTTTATAATCATTCATGATTCACTCATGTTCTTGACGACTAGGATTGGTAAAAATAAAATCTTTATATGTTATCCAAAACATGTTTCCTTGCATTGGACTTTGAAAAGATGGGATACATATGATCAGTTTCTCTGGTTTTGGTGATTCTAAAATAAGATTGTTAAGTACGATTGATTAGGTTTCCATGCTAGTTAAAGAAATCGTATGCTAAAAGAATGTGTAATTATAATCTACTTAAATCAACCAAGGGGGGTTGTGTGACTAAACTATAATTTCTTAAAAGTTGTTAGGATTGGTGTTTGAGAAATCGAAGTCAATCCTAATATTTATACTTCACTAAAACTACTTGCTTAATCAAATTGACATTTTCGTGGTAGACATGAAGTTATGCATTCTACTTTCTTTTATGTCATAGTGTAATTCGCTTAGGAATGAGGGGTTATTCTATCTTATATTCTTAAAACAAGTTAATCACATAATCAAAATGTTAATAATAAAAGAAGAGTTAAGTGGACTATTGATTTAGATGGTAACCTTCATATATTGATTTTCTCGTCTAAAATCCGTCTACTTGTTCACCTACTTCACTTTAATTTAACAAAGACTTAGTTTTAAAAAACCTTAAATGAATATTACTTTCGGTTAATTAAAAAACAAAGATTTATTATTAAAATTATTCCATGTCCGTGGATCGATACTTGGTTCTTACCAATACTATTCTACATATTCGATAGGTACACTTGCCTATTTGTGCGTGATTTAGTTTTAGTAGAAATCATTTTTGTAAATTTAAAATCCGTCTACTTGTTCACCTACTTCACTTTAATTTAACAAAGACTTAATTTAAAAAAACTTAAATGATTATTACTTTCGGTTAATTAAAAAACAAATATTTATTATTAAAACTATTCCGTGTCCGTGGATCGATACTCGGTTCTTACCAATACTATTCTACATATTCGATAGGTACACTTGCCTATTTGTGCATGATTTAGTTTTAGTAGAAATCATTTTTTTAAATTTAAAACACGATCTTGTGTGAAAAACAATCAAAGTTATTTATATATACACTCACGCACACATCAAGTTTTTGGCACTATTGTCAGGGACACGGTAAAATTTTCTATGAACGATCCAAGTTTTATTTTTAACCGTTATCTATAATTGTAAAACGTATAATATTTTTCTTTGTTTTAAAATTTTTATTTTAGGTTTTAATTTAGTTATACATAGTTAGATTTCGTTTATCTATGTCATGAATGTCCTCTACACCCGCACCTGAGCTTGTTTCGCCAGTTTGTTACCCCAAACGACATTTTCTCCAGAGAATATGTGACCGGGCAAGAGGAGTAGCTGAAACAATCAAGAATGAGTCAGTAGCTGACACGACATCAGAAGACGATCAAATGGGACACATGATGGCTGAACCAATCATTGAATTAAACATGAGTCAATATATCAGGCTAACTCTCGAAGGCTATGGAAATAGTGTGGCACCACCCGAAATCATCGAAAACTTTGAAATCAAATCCAACACCAGTTCAGTTTCATGGGCTTCTCGATGAAGACCCTCTGTCATATTTCTTGATTCTCAAGAATCCGCAGAACCTTTAAAATTCAAACTGTTTAGAAGATCAACCTAAACTCAAAATCTTTCCGTTCTCTCTCAGACGACAGGCCTTAGATTGGCTAGAAACTCTTCCATTTGGATCTATCACTAACTGGGAGAAAATGGTAGAATAGTTCCTTTTGAAATACTTTCCGTTTCACAATACTGCAAAGTATTGAGCTAACAACACCTAATTCAAAACCGATGATGAATCACTACACGCAACTTGGGAGAGTTATAAGAGTCTTCTAAGAAGATTGCCACATCATGGACTAAACATGTGGCTAAAAGTAAAAATTTTCTTTAACACACAATCCAACCTGAATAAGCAGACAATTGACCAAATAGCCAATGGTGATCCAGGATCCAAAAGTCCGAATGGAGCATTTGAAATTCTGTAAAAGGCAGCAAAGAAGGGTTTCGCTTATAACCCCCCACGATCTGTTCCATATCATAAAAGAATTCACCACATCGATTCCAACACTCGTCACCGCACAACTTAAAGCACTTTCCAAGAAATTCGAACAACTCCAAGCTGAGCTGGCTAAAAGAAAAGTCAGTTGTTACACATTGAGGATCACACAAGACCAGTGAATGCAAACAAGTCCTTATGTCCATGTAAGAAGTTGATTTCGTAGCCCACCAAAACAACGCTTTCAGCAACAACTACAATCAAGGTTGGAGAAACCATCCGAACTTCAGCTGGAAAAATGGAGGCAATAATCAAATTCCACCAGGATTCGACAAAAGGCCAATGAATCATACATATCTACCTAAACCTCAGTTTCAAAGAAAAAGTTCCAGTAGCAGTCAATTCCCAGACGACTCAAGAATTGAAGAAATGCTAACTCAAACTTTAGCAAAAAACACTGAAGCAGAGAAACGAGCCGACTTGAGGGCCATTGAAATCAATTGAGTATTAATGAAGCATGATGCTGACCTAAAAAGCCAACAAGCATCTCTGCAGAATCTGGAAACCCAAATTGGACAAATTTTCCGACAACTATCCGAAAGACCACCCGTTACCCTTTCAAGCAACACAATCACAAATCCAAATAAAACAACCAACGTTGTTACCCTAAAAAGTGGCAGAACCACGACTGCTGACTTGCCAACTTCAGAACCAGTCATGGGAAAAGAAGTTCCTGAGAAGGTGCAAGGAGGCTAGACCTAGGAAGTACCACACAACTAAAGGAGCCAATTAGAACTTATGTTCCACCCATTCCATACCCTGGTCATCTAAAAGGAAAGATTGTAAGCCCAGTACGGGAAGTTTATGGAACTCTTTAAACAACTCAATATCAACATCCCTTTTGTTGAAGATATTTCTCAGATGCCAAAGTAAGTCAAATTTCTGAAAGAAACAAGAGAAAGCATGTTAGTAATAGTTGAAAACATGTTTGTCAAAATCGAAATTCAACAATCAGCTAGCCGATACATCAGTGAAATACCCAAGAGGCATAGTTGAAAACATGTTAGTGAAAATCGACAAAGTCGTCTTTCCAGTCGACTTCGTTATTCTAGGCATGGATGAAGATAACTCTGTATCCTTTATCCTAGGAAGACCATTCTTAGCTACCGCTAGAGCACTCCTAGACGCTTGCACCGTAAAACTCACTCTCAGGTTAGATGATGAGGAGGTGACTTTCGACATAGGAAAATATATGAAACATCAGTAGTACACCGTCGATTCTACATATTTTCTGGATATGCGTGAATCAATAGTGAGCTTTCATCTACAAAAAACAACTGCAAAAGAAGCATGCAACGTCTAAATCTAAATATGCAAGACATGGTGAATAAGGAAGTTCTGAAACTGCTTGATGGATGATTGATTTACCCCACATCCGATTCTCCTTGGGTAAGTCATGTTCAAGTAGTCCGGAAGAATGGAGGAATGACGGTAGTCACCAATGACAAGAATGAGCTGATTTGTATGAGAACCATCACGGGAGGGAGAGTTTGTATCGACTATCGCAAACTCAACGATTCCACTAGGAAGGATCACTTTTCTCTCTCGTTTATTGATCAGATGCTCGAGTGTCTATCAGGAAAGATGTAATACTGCTTTATAGACGGATTCTCTGGTTATTTTCAAATTCCAATCTCACCTGAATATTGAGATAAAACAACATTCACATGCGCCTATGGCACATTCGCATATCGACGAATGCCCTTTGGGGTGTGTAATGTTCCAGCTACTTTTCAACGATGTATAGTAGCTATCTTTCATGACATGATTGAGGATTCAATGGAATTCTTCATGAATGACTTCCCTGTCTTTGGTGATTCCTTCAATAAATGTCTTGAAAATCTAAACAGGATGTTACCACGATGTGAGGAAGCCAACCTTGTGTTAAACTGGAAAAATGTCACTTTATGGTTAAAGAAGATGGATAGAGCCAACGTAGAATCTTTATCCAAACTTCCATCACCCACATATGTTAAATCCATTCGAAGTTTTCTTGGCCATGCGAGTTTTTATCGCCGTTTCATAAAATCCTTTTCAAAAATAGCTCGGACAATGACACAAGTTTTTGGTAAGGATGCTCCATTCATCTTCCCCGAAGAAAGTTTGAATGCATTCCGTATTCTAAAAGACAAGCTTATGGATGCTCCAATCATGGTAGCTCCAGACTGGACACTACCATTCGAAATCATGTGTGATACAAGTGATTTTGAAGTTGGAGTATTCTAAGGACAAAGGAAGGATATGCACTTTCATCCGATCTACTACGCCAACAAAACTCCCAATGATGCTCAAGACAATTACACAACTACCGAGAAGGAGCTTTTCGCCATAGTATTCGCATTTCACAAATTCTGTACTTATCTAGTTATCTAGTACTTTCAAAAAATTTCGTTTACTGTAAGGCCCCGATCCCAGTGCCCTACTTGGACGTTGAATTTACTCATAAACACAGTTCTAAATATCAGAGTGAATTAAAACTTTTCGTGGAATATAACACTTCAACCATATATTACATAATCATTCATATCCTTCCATAATAAACAAACTTTTATCTTTAAACAAAATATAAAAAGTCATATTAAAACATCATGACATTATTCTAAAGATGCCAGTATCTTCACTCCAATGCCATGTGTCTTCATTGAAGCGAGCTGCCTTAACCTATTCACCTGCGTGCATACAAAAATTCAGCTACGCTGAGTGACTTCTAGGTAATCAGGCAACATACAATACATTCACATACTTACCTATATACGTACCAAAGATACATGTTACATACATAACGTTTTTACCTTTCCTTCATACGTACATACATACTTTCATTCTTCATACATAGCTATCTATACATTTTAAAGAGCATCTTGCCATATAACCTTCGCATATATTATTAGGGTCTGCAACCCTGCAACCTTCGAAGATATTATTAGGGTCCGCAACCCTTAAACCTTCGTAGATATTATTAGGGTCTACAACCCTTTAACCTTCGTAGAATTTATTAGGGTCTGCAACCCTTTAACCTTCAAAGATGTTATTAGGGTCTGCAACCCTTTAACATTCGCAGATATTATTAGGGTTTGCAACCCATTAAGCATACAACCATACAATCCATACATATATTGCAACACAACCATACACATCATACGTACTTTTAGTCATATATATATATATATTCATTTACATCTATGTACATACTGTTAACCCTTTCTATATCATTATAATATCATTCATAAATATTCATATTGCATACACTTACCACTTGTAAGGCCCCGTTCCTGGTTCCCTACATTGGCATTGGATTTACTTATAAACACATATCTAAATATCAGAGTTAATTAAAACTTTCGTGAAAATAAAACAAGTTAACCATTCATTATAAAACATTCGTATCTTGTCTTTAAAACATAACGTAAAACATCATGACAGTTCCTCTTCAGATGCCAGCCGCTTCAGTTCATGCAATGTGTCTCCCTTAAGCCAGCCGCTTTAATCTATTCACCTGCATGCATACTAAAAGTCAGCTACGTGAGTGAGTTCTAGTTAATCAGACGACATACAATACATTCACATACTGACTCATTCATATCCGAAGATACATATTACTTACCTGTTTATATTTCTTTCGTACATACATGAGTATATATCTTCTTTCTATCTTTCATTCTTTACTTCTCTCATTCTTTACTTATCTCATTCTTCTATATTTTAGTACTTACTTTACTTACTTCCTCGAGTATTATTAGGGCCCGGTTCCCTTTTCTGCTGCGGATATTATTAGGGTCCGGTTCCCTTCTTCCTCGAGTATTATTAGGGCTCGGTTCCCTTTTTCCTCGAGAATTATTAGGGCCCGGTTCCCTTTCTTCCATACAACCATACCATACCTTTCTATATAATCATAGTTATAAACTTTCATACATACTCTTAATCTTTTCTATAGCGTACATATATCATTCATACATCATATGTCAAACAATCACATATCATACATTTACCAATTAGGGTAAGTGTATTAACTAATCATATTGAGTATGCATACAGCCCCGAAAATATAACAAGAAATTGGGGCTAGAAACTCACATGCAAGTGATTCTTTTCAAGCTAATGGTAACTCCTTTCCTTAATTGGGGGTGGCTAATTGTATAACAATTACATGTATCGATTAACTAGCCCTATTCATATCATATTTCTAGGTTATAGTAATCCCCTAGCTACGGGGGTCTGGGGGAAGCGCCCCTGGCAGCGGGGTTCTAGGGGCGGCAACCCCTAGTGGGGTCTAAGGGGCAGAGCCCCTGGCTGGGGTAAAGCTGAAATTCATCAAATCGAATCTTCATTATAAACGTTACCTTTCATTATTAATTATTTCATATTTCATAGAAGTCCATGTCTATTGTTTACAGACGTACAAGTTGTTTATCTTTCGTTTATTTTGGAAATCGCTCTAGCGTTTAAGTCCTTGTGGACGTATAAGTTTACAACGCATAAGTTGTTTTCGGCGTATAAGTCCATACATATACGGCATGAACTTACTTACGCGTTACCTATACATACACGACCATATACATACACGACCATATACATACACGCTATATACATATGCGCTTCCTACATATACGAATTACATATACATATGCGTCGTATACATATGCGCTACATACATATACGTCGCCCTCACTTATACGGTCTCACTTACACGCTAAACATACTTATGCGACCGCTTAAACTTATACGGCCGCTTAAACTTATACGGCGTATATACTTATACGCCGTAAAGTTATGTTCAACTAACTTATTACGCGTTTTAAGGTTTTTCTTCGATTTCAGCGCCGTCAGCCTCTGTTAACCGCTACGGTTGATCGGGGTTTGATCGTTTATGGCCTAGGTAGCTTCAGAGTGTCTAGATCTGAGCTAAGGTGGTTCTTAAGCTCGTTTTTGGTTGATTAAACACTCGAATAAAGCTAGATCTAGATTCAAACGGATCATTCGGCATCCCGGGGCTGCGGTGTTGGGTTCTACTATGTTGGTTCAGTTGAAATAAACGATTTCTTACGTTCGGTTGGTCTTGGATCGTTGAATCAACTAGAGTAGAGAGTGTTTGGCTTAAGTGTGTGTTTTTTATGGTGTAAGCTATGGTATAGAGATTGATGGAAATGGAAAGGATTATGGTTAAAGGGGTATTTATACTCCTTTAAGCCCATGGACCTTAGGCCCATCTTGTTGGAATTGGTTTACCCAAGACACATATTAAAGTTGATGTGGCTAGTATGTTGTGATCCAAGTCGGGTCATACCCAATAACAAGCTAGACAAACACCACAATATTTATTTAAGATATGATCTAACAAATAAATATCAACACTAAGAATATTTGGAAATTGGATTTCTAAATATTTGCACTTGTGTAATAAATAAATTATATGGATAATTTATGTTATGAAAGATTTTGCATTTTGCATATACGATGTTATTTAAATGGTTAAATAACAATATGCAAAACATACCGCTTTTTCATTTTCGCATATACGATGTTATTTAAATGGGTTAAATAACAATATGCAAAACCTACTGCTTTTAGATTTTGCATATACGATGTTATTTAAATGGGTTAAATAACAATATGCAAAACCTACCGCTTTTGCACTTTGCATATACGAAGTTATTTAAGTTAGTTAAATAATAATATGCAATGCATACTGGATTTTACATGTTATGTCATGTTATAACTTAAATAAATAAAATAGATTACAATAGTGGTGGTTGGTTGAATTAAATAGTGAATTGGTAACTTACAACTCTCTTTCTCTCTCTAACACAGATACACAAGTTGCAAGTAAACTTTTCTTCTTTTTCTCTCTGGATTTTGACCAAGGAAAGAAATATCAAGGAAGAGTTTTCCAAGTGTAAATCCTAGCAAAATCAAGGTGTTTGTTGGAAGCGTGAAGGGTATACAAGCTTGAGGTTCGTCTATCTTGAAGACTCGCCTTTCATATCATCACCTCCTTCATTTTCTTGGACTCTTGAAGGTAGTATGCTATGAACACTCTATGGTTGTATATATTGGTAAGCATGCAAATTTGTATATGGATCCGGGGCTTGGGTTTTGCATATAAAATTGGTTTTATATTCATCTAATTAACAAGATTTAAAACTTATTTTTCCGCTGCGCTTTTTCATATAAATGGGTTTATATGACTTTGGTAATCTTGTTATAACCCAACAATGGCATCAAGAGCCCCTTATACAGATACATGCTTCAATAGATCTAAAAACTTTGGGTTTTATGGTGTGGTTCACCATATGACCGAAAGTTTTGGGGCTTTTGGTTACCCTTTGGTTTTTCAAGATTATACTTTACATGCATGTGGTAATCTTGAAAAATTAAGTCATTTAGATGATTGATTATTTTGTTTGGACAAAAACCCAAAGTTTTCGGTTTGCTTAACCTTGACCGAAAACTTTAAGGGTGAAAAGGGGAACCATTTTGGATTTACACAGTTTGCATATTCAGATATGAATTTGCATGTTCATAACCTAGCCATGACCTTGTGTTTGGATGTGTGTTTGTGTTGTGATTCATTCAATTATTCAATATGGTTATAATATTCATTTAGTTGGGTTTGTAATCTATTTATTCATTTCATATTGGTTTGTAATAATAAGTAGATTAGTTGTATTTCTTTTACTAGAAGAAAATGCATTAGGATATATTTTTTGTAAAAGAAGATGCAACAAAGTTACGGTTTTGGTTTTGGGCCTTAATGGACCTCATAGTTCAAGATGGGATTTTAGCCCAATGGCCAAAACCCAAACATAGAGGCCCAAGAAAGCTAGGAGTTGAAGTTGGAGCCCAAAAGGAAGCCCAAATAAAGCGGAAGAGTCACAACACAAGGTGGACACTTGAAGCATTTGGATCCGGGGTCAAGTGGGAGTTCACCGACACATGACTTGTGTCATTCTCGTCCCTTAGGAGAGATTTTTTGGCACACTTGTTTCGGTCAACAAGTGTAGCCAGGTTTAGGTGGCTATGGTTATGAACTTGTGGTTGTTTTATTTATGCATGTTTGGTTGTTTTATGTTTCGCATATGAATTGTTAACTTAAAATCAACAACTTGCAAAAATTGGTTCCTTAGAAATCATTAGGTAATAAAATTGGTTTTATTAAAGGTTAATGATTTCACAATAAAATGGGTTTTATTGAAGGAACTTTGAAAATTGTTTTTTCAAACAAAGTACCATGCATTTGAATGCAGGTATGCAAATTGTTTTCCAATCTAGAATTTAGAAAACTAAAATCCCTTTTAAAACAAGTTGAACACCATACTTTTATACGACACTTAAGTCACTTGTAGACATGATGTGGGGTAAGGGTCACCTAACCACATTTAAGAAAACTTGTGATCTTGAGGTGTTTTTACAATACCTGTGGGATGAGGGTCACCTAACCACTTGTATGTGTAAACTCACACGTGTGTGTAAGTAGGACGACTTGATTTGGAAACCATGGTTATAGGGTCACCGAAACATGGCGTACATAGGTGTTGATGGGATTAAACGTGCCAACTAAACATATGATGTTTAACTGATCCCATAAAACTAGAAGTTGCAAAGGGTTGTAATTGTCAAACGTTGACTACCTTGTTAATTTGAATAGTGGGATAAAGGTCACCTAACTACTATTTGAATGAAACGTTGGATTCTAGATTTTAATCATTAATTGTCTTTGAGACATTAAAGGGTATTAACGTTAAAATTTATTGATATCGAAAATACTAAATTGAATTTTGTCAAATTCTTTTATAGATGGCCGCAAACAACACACCGAACGCAATTATCCCTCATGTGCATAATCTAAAACTGAGATCCATTCTGGACAAGGATCGTCTAAATTTCAACAATTTCATGGACTGGTATTGAAACTTGAGAATTGTTCTCAAGGAAGGGAAGAAGTCCTACATTTTAGACGACCCTATTCCCGATGAACCCGATGTAAATGACTTGGATGCCTATGAAAATTGGTTAAAATACACCGAGGATTCGGTGAAAGTTTCTTGCCTCATGTTGGGAACAATGATTCTCGAGATCCAAAAGGATTTCGAGAATCATGGGGCGTATGACATGATAACCCAGCTAAAGGAAATGTTCCTTACTCAAGCAAGGGTGGAGCGCTTCGAAACGGTTCGAGCACTTCATGCATGTCATATGGAAGAAACCCAATCTGTCTCATCTTATGTACTTAAGATGAAAAGCTACATTGATCGGCTTGAACGGCTTGACTGTCCCGTATCAAAAGAGTTAGCCACGGATTTGATCCTAAACGGCTTAACTAAAAGGTTTGAGACATTCGTTATGAACTACAATATGAACAGATGGGACAAAAGCATTGGTGAGCTTCACGCAATGCTTAAAACAGCCGAAGCCGGAATGGGTAAAAAGGTTTTACCCGTTCTCACGATCAATGAGGGTGGCTTGAAAAAGAGGCATCACCCGGAACCAAAGGCAAAGGTTGCCGTTGGTAAGGGGCAAGTCAAGAAAGGGTTCAAGGGAAAGGCAAAGGCGGAACCCAAACTCAAGAAGCTAAAGGTTAGTGCTGAGGATCCGTGCTTTGGTTGTGGGGAGATAGGTCACTGGATGATAAATTGTCCTACCTATCTCAAGGAGTTGAAAGCTAAGAGGGATGTGGGGCAAACCTCAGGTACAACTTTCATGATCCATATTAATCTTAATATTATTTCTTCTAACACATGGGTATTGGATACCGGATGTGGAACTCCTATCTGCAATTCATTGCAGGGGTTCAAAAGAAGAAGTGATTACAAGAAAGGAGATATAAGTCTCTTCATGGGCAATGGAGCAAAGGTTGACGTCCAAGCTCGAGGAGATTATGTTTTGAAGCTTCCAAATGGTTTGAAAGTTCTTTTGAAAAACATTCTGTATTCTCCTAGTTTGACTAGGAATATTATCTCTGTTTCTGTATTAAGACAATTTGGTTATGATTTCAAGTTTGTAGACAATGGGTGTTATGTTTTCATGAATGATGTCTTTTATTTTAAAGCAATGCCATTTAATGGCATTTATGAATTGGTTCATGATAATACCTCCATTGATATCTCGTTGTACCAAGCTAACACCGAAAGACTCAAATTGGATTTGAGTAAAACTTTTCTTTGGCACTGTCGCCTTGGTCACATAAACAAGGATCACATTCATACACTTCAAAAGAATGGGCTTTTGAAATCAAATAATGATTCATTTGATGAGCGCGAATCTTGTTTATTGGGAAAGATGACCAAGGAGCCCTTTAATGGAACTATTGAAAGGCGAAAGACTTATTAGGTATCATACATTCGGATGTATGTGGTCCTTTTAAGACATGACAAGGAATGGTGAAAGATACTTCATTACCTTTACCGACGATTATAGTCGCTATGGGTATGTGTTCTTGTTAAGACACAAAGATGAAGCCTTTGAAATGTTCAAAGTCTTCCAAAATGAAGTACAAAATCAACTCAACAAAACAATCAAAGTACTACGATCCGATAGAGGAGGTGAGTACCTCAATGATGCGTTTCTAGAACATTTAGGAGTTGTGGGATTGTCTCACAACTTACTCCACCTGGAACACCACAACATAATGGTGTGTCTGAAAGGAGAAATTGAACTCTATTGGATATGGTTCGATCCATGATGGCTAGAAGCACATTACCTTTATCATTTTGGGGCTTTGTATTGATCTCCGCAGCCCGTATTTTAAAATATGGCACCAACCAAGAAAGTGGAAAGGACACCTTTTGAAATATGGCATGGAAGGGTTCCATCATTATCATATTTAAAGGTATGGGGTTGCGAGGCTTATGTTAAGAACCACACCCGAAACAAACTGGAATGCCGATCCACTATGTGTATTTTTGTAGGATATCCCAGAGATTCGATGGGATATTATTTCTACAATCCAAACGAGCATAAAGTGTTTATTTTTCGAAAGACTGTGTTCTTGGAAAGAAAGTTCCTTAGGGAAGGAGCTAATAGAACTGTGGAACTCGAAGAGGATCGAGAACCACAAGCCGATACACGTTTGGTTGACACTAGCAATCAACAAGAGGTTGTTGATGATGATCAAATGGTTGATCAAAACACACAAAATGTTCGCAAGTCTGGTAGAATTAGCACCCCATTTGAAAGATATGGATTTTTCATGGATGAATGCTACGTGGTAGAACCCACCACATACCGAGATGCAATGTCGCAATCTGATTGTGATAAATGGCTGGAAGCCATGAATGTTGAGATGCAATCCATGCATGACAACCATGTATGGGACTTGGTTTCTCCACCTCTTAATTCCAAACTGGTTGGAAGCAAGTGGGTTTTCAAGAAGAAAACTGATATGCATGGAAACTTGGATACTTATAAAGCTAGACTCGTAGCAAAGGGTTTCACTCAAACTCAAGGGGTTGATTATGATGAAACTTTCTCGCCCGTGGCGATGCTAAAGTCTATAAGGATATTGTTTGCCATAGCCGCATATTATGACTATAAGATATGGCAAATGGATGTCAAAACTGCTTTTCTAAATGGGCATCTTGATGAAGATGTCTATATGGTTCAGCCTGAAGGTTTTGTCGATCCACAACATTCTAATAAATTATGCAAGTTGAAGAAATCAATCTATGGATTGAAACAAACATCTAGAAGTTGGAATCACCCTTTTGATGATGAAGTTAAGAAATTTGGATTCATCAAAAATGTTGATGAAGCTTGTGTGTATAAGAAAGCTAGTGGGAGCATCATTACCTTTCTAGTGTTATATGTCGATGACCTATTACTGTTTGGAAATGACATTCCAACCTTGGAAGGTGTAAAGGACTGGCTTGGAAGCTGTTTTTCCATTAAGGATCTTGGTGAGGCCGCCTATATTCTGGGAATAAGGATCTATAGGGATAGATCAAGGCGGTTGATAGGTTTGAATCAAAGTGCATACATTGAAAAAATCTTGAAAAGGTTCAAGATGGACAACTCTAAGAAAGGTTTTGTACCTATTCAAAGAGGAACAGTATTGAGTGCTTCTCAATGTCCAAGATCAAAGGATGAGCAAGACAAAATGAATGGAATCCCATATGCATCTGCTATAGGATCCACTATGTATGCCATGATTTGCACCAGATCGGATGTCTCATGCGCATTGAGCATGACAAGTAGATACCAACAAAATCCAGGAACCAGCCATTGGATGGCGGTTAAGAGCATATTGAAATAACTTAGGAGGACTAAGGATATGTTTATGATATATGGCTCTGGTGAGGAGGAACTCGTTGTAAAGGGTTACACTGATGCGAGTTTCCAAACTGATCGAGATGATTCTCGATCACAATCGGGATATGTCTTCGTTCTAAATGATGGTGCTGTCTCTTGGAAAAGTGCAAAACAAGATGTGGTAGCATTGTCCACCACTGAATCTGAATATATCACCACCTTATTGGCATCTCAAGAAGCTGCATGTATTAGAAAGTTTGTGGCTGATCTAGGGGTAGTCCGTACCATTCAGGACCCTCTAGAAATCTTTTGTGACAACGAGGGTGCGATTGCTCAAATCAAGGAACCCCGTGCACATCAAAAGACTAGGCACATTGAGCGGAGATTCAACTACATAAGGGATGAAGTTGAAAAGGGAAAGATATGTATTCACAGAGTTCACACTGATCAAAACATTGGGGATCCACTCACGAAGCTCCTTGAAAGGCCGAAACATGAGGGTCATACTTGTGCCTTAGGACTTAGATATTCTAGTGATTGGATTTGATCAATATTTTGTATTTGGATATCGGAACAATTGTTATTCTAACTCACTTATATGATTATGGTTTATGATTATGCTTTTGAGTTATGTTCCATTTTAGCATGTTTAAATCCGTGAATAAGTTAATTATTCTAAATGTCCGTAGTCGATCACAAATGTGAAGGTAAGACTATTATGAACTTGGATTGGTAGATAATCATAAGGTATGAATATAGCAAGGGTTTGCTGCCAAGGTTAATAGATATTTATGGGATAAATATTGGACTGACCCGCCCACAAATGTTACTGCATGGAATCCTTGTGATCGGTGGTCATAAGTAAATTTGAGTAAAGGCGAACATCATAGTATCCTCCGACCTGAGATACATAATGGGTCTTGATATTCATCGACTATTATACTTTGACTTAGTTCTTCGCTGCCCTGAAACATGTCCGTACATAGGGCTGAGCTCAAAGGTAGTACAAGGTGATAGTGAGAGACGTATGTAATCAATAGGGGATTTGTCCCTCTTATTCGTTGAGAGTTAAATGTCTAAGGCCTGAAAAGTTAAATCGACAAAGAATGACCACTCTGTGTCTCTGGATATAACATGACATTTGAGGCAAAAGGATAAGCGATAGATTCACCTAAATCATTTCAAGTCGGGGACTTGAAGGGGATGCTGTTATTGAATGGCACTTCGTCATGCGTATTAGGGATTAAAAAACCGTTGTTAGGCGGTATTTTCTATTTGCATCAATCTTCTATGTATATTGTGCAAGTGGGAGATTGTTGGAATCGTTCTGCCCAAGACACATATTAGAGTTGATGTGGCTAGTACGTTATGATCCAAGTCGGGTCATACCCAATAACAAGCTAGACAAACACCACGATATTTATTTAAGATACGATCTAACAAATAAATATCAACACTTAGAATATTTGGAAATTGGATTTCTAAATATTTGCACTTGTGTAATAAATAAATTATATGGATAATTTATGTTATGAGAGATTTTGCATTTTGCATATACGATGTAATTTAAATGGGTTAAATAACAATATGCAAAACCTACTGCTTTTGCACTTTGCATATACGAATTTATTTAAGTTAGTTAAATAACAATATGCAATGCATACTGAATTTTGCATGTTATGTCATGTTATAACTTAAATAAATAAAATAGATTACTTGAGTTTGAATTTGGTGGGAATCTTTGGCTACACCTTTTCCCTTTTCTCTCTCCTCACTTAATTGTTTTATTTATTCCAAGACATGCAATAGTGGTTGAATTAAATAGTGCATTGGTAACTTACAACTCTCTCTCTAACACACATACACAAGTTGCAAGTAAACTTTTCTTCTTTTTCTCTATGGATTTCGGCCAATGAAAGAAATATCAAGGAAGAGTTTTCAAAGTGTAAATCCTAGCAAAATCAAAGTGTTTGTTGGAAGCTTGAAGGATATACAAGCTTGAGGTTCTTCTATCTTGAAGACTCGCCCTTCATATCATCATCTCCTTCATTTTCTTGGACTCTTGAAGGTAGTATGCTATGAACACTCTATGGTTGTTTATATTGGTAAGCATGCAAATTCGTATATGGATCCGGGGCTTAGATTTTGCATATAAAATTGGTTTTATATTCATCTAATTAACAAGATTTAAAATTTATTTTTCCGCTGCGTTTTTTCATATAAATGGGTTTATATGACTTTGGTTATCTTGTTAAAACCCAACACATCTTTCTTTTTTGGTCCATATTTATTTCCATATAATTTGCCTACTTAACCTTTCATCTTTATTATTTTATTATTACTCTACTAACTCAAGTAAACTTTTCTATCGTAAATAAATAATATATTAAATATTATTTTTACAAAATTCGGGATGTTACAAGTCTTCCCTCTTTAAAGAGGTTTCGTCCCTGAAACCTATCCCTTACTTAAACAAGCCTGGATAAAACTTGCGCATCTCTTCCTCAACTTCCCAAGTGGCATCCGATCCTTTACGATGTTTCCATATCACTTTCACTAAAGGAATAACTTTATTACGCAGATACTTTTCCTTATGGTCAATCTCAATAGGCTGTTCGATGTAGTTCAACCGTTCATCTCAATAGGCTGCTTTTCCATATTACTTTCATCAATAGGCCGTCAACCACCGTGTTTGGCCGAAAAATGTTCGTTTTAGGTCCATTTAACCTCGGTTGATCTAGTAGTGAGCTAAGGTGACCCTTAAGCCCGTTTTCCACTAGTTTTAACACTCGTTTAGATCTAGATCTTGAGTTTAACGGCCAAACGACATTCCGAGCAGTTGTGTCGGGTTCCTACGAGGTCGGTTTTTCTAAGATGAATATTATATTACACTGCCTCGGTCTCAGTTTGATGAACGATGCGGTGTAGAGATTGTTTGGCTTAAGTGTGTGTTTTAAATAGTGTAGGCTATGGTGTAAATGTAAGAGATGGGTGGAAAGATTAGGGTCTCAGGTTATTTATACCCTTCGCCCATGGACCTTAGGCCCATCTTTTTTATCTAAGTCCATGAATTGTATCCGGCCCGTTTCTCATTAACTAATGCCGACTCTTGCTCGTTTATTATTTATTTTAAATATATAATTCCTTCAACCTTGAAATAATCTTTTCGTTGATAATAATAACATCTTATTATTTTATTGATAAAATTTCGGGTGTTACATTTACACCGATCATTCGTAAATTAAGTACTTGTTCAGCAAATAAGATGCTAAACCCCGTCTGATCCGATGGATTTTACTTCTACAAGAATTTGATATCGAAATCAAGGGCAAGAAATGTGTTGAAAATGTTGCAAATGATCATCTTTCTCGTCCGGAATGCCCAGCTTCACAAGAGACGAAGGGGGTCAAAATAAATGACAATTTTCCCCATGAATTTCTTATGCATACCCAGACTCGTGAAGGATATCATCCTTGGTTCGTTGACATCGCAAACTACAAAGCCAACAGAATCGTTCTCAAAGGAATGATCTATCAGCAGGGGAATAAATTTTTCTCTGATATCAAATATTACATTTAGGAATATCCTTATCTATTTTGCATAGGACCTGATCATATCATCCAAAGATGCGTGCATGGAGAAAAAGCACACAAGATTTTGAAACAATGTCATGAAGGACCAACATGAGGTCATCATAGAGCATTGGCAACTACAAGGAAAGTATTCGATGATGGCTTCTATTGGCTTATAATTTATCGAGAAGCACATGAAATGGTTCGCTTGTGAGATGCATGCCAACGAGCTAACAACATCTTATCCAGAGATGAAATACTACAAAGACCAATACAAGTCTGCGAAGTATTTAACGTTTGGGGCATCGACTCATGGGACCATTAAAGACATCATTTGGTCATCATTACATCCTAGTCGTAGTATACTACTTGTCCAAATGGATTGAAGCCCATGTTTTACCCATTAATGATGCTAGGATGGTGATCGATTTTTTGAAGTAATTATTCTCTTGTTTCGGTATTCCCAAAGCACTTATAAGCGACCGAGGAACACATTTCTGCAATGCGCAAAGGGAGAAAGTATTTTTTCCAGATACCGAGTGCATCATCGACTTGCTACACCTTAGCACCTTATTTTTACAAAATTCGGGATGTTACAAGTCTTCCCTCTTTAAAGAGGTTTCGTCCCTGAAACCTATCCCTTACTTAAACAAGCCTGGATAAAACTTGCGCATCTCTTCCTCAACTTCCCAAGTGGCATCCGATCCTTTACGATGTTTCCATATCACTTTCACTAAAGGAATAACTTTATTACGCAGATACTTTTCCTTATGGTCAATCTCAATAGGCTGTTCGATGTAGTTCAACCGTTCATCTCAATAGGCTGCTTTTCCATATTACTTTCATCAATAGGCCGTCAACCACCGTGTTTGGCCGAAAAATGTTCGTTTTAGGTCCATTTAACCTCGGTTGATCTAGTAGTGAGCTAAGGTGACCCTTAAGCCCGTTTTCCACTAGTTTTAACACTCGTTTAGATCTAGATCTTGAGTTTAACGGCCAAACGACATTCCGAGCAGTTGTGTCGGGTTCCTACGAGGTCGGTTTTTCTAAGATGAATATTATATTACACTGCCTCGGTCTCAGTTTGATGAACGATGCGGTGTAGAGATTGTTTGGCTTAAGTGTGTGTTTTAAATAGTGTAGGCTATGGTGTAAATGTAAGAGATGGGTGGAAAGATTAGGGTCTCAGGTTATTTATACCCTTCGCCCATGGACCTTAGGCCCATCTTTTTTATCTAAGTCCATGAATTGTATCCGGCCCGTTTCTCATTAACTAATGCCGACTCTTGCTCGTTTATTATTTATTTTAAATATATAATTCCTTCAACCTTGAAATAATCTTTTCGTTGATAATAATAACATCTTATTATTTTATTGATAAAATTTCGGGTGTTACATTTACACCGATCATTCGTAAATTAAGTACTTGTTCAGCAAATAAGATGCTAAACCCCGTCTGATCCGATGGATTTTACTTCTACAAGAATTTGATATCGAAATCAAGGGCAAGAAATGTGTTGAAAATGTTGCAAATGATCATCTTTCTCGTCCGGAATGCCCAGCTTCACAAGAGACGAAGGGGGTCAAAATAAATGACAATTTTCCCCATGAATTTCTTATGCATACCCAGACTCGTGAAGGATATCATCCTTGGTTCGTTGACATCGCAAACTACAAAGCCAACAGAATCGTTCTCAAAGGAATGATCTATCAGCAGGGGAATAAATTTTTCTCTGATATCAAATATTACATTTAGGAATATCCTTATCTATTTTGCATAGGACCTGATCATATCATCCAAAGATGCGTGCATGGAGAAAAAGCACACAAGATTTTGAAACAATGTCATGAAGGACCAACATGAGGTCATCATAGAGCATTGGCAACTACAAGGAAAGTATTCGATGATGGCTTCTATTGGCTTATAATTTATCGAGAAGCACATGAAATGGTTCGCTTGTGAGATGCATGCCAACGAGCTAACAACATCTTATCCAGAGATGAAATACTACAAAGACCAATACAAGTCTGCGAAGTATTTAACGTTTGGGGCATCGACTCATGGGACCATTAAAGACATCATTTGGTCATCATTACATCCTAGTCGTAGTATACTACTTGTCCAAATGGATTGAAGCCCATGTTTTACCCATTAATGATGCTAGGATGGTGATCGATTTTTTGAAGTAATTATTCTCTTGTTTCGGTATTCCCAAAGCACTTATAAGCGACCGAGGAACACATTTCTGCAATGCGCAAAGGGAGAAAGTATTTTTTCCAGATACCGAGTGCATCATCGACTTGCTACACCTTAGCACCTTCAAACAAGTGATCAGGTGGAAGTTACCATTCGGGGTATCAAACGAAACATGGAGAAAACTGTCAGTCATAATCATAGAGATTGGTCAGAGAAACTAGAAGACGCTCTGTGGGTTTTTCGTACTTCTTACAAAACTCCTATATGCACAACCGTTTAAATTAGTATATGGAAAGGAATGTCATATTCCGGTCAAGCACAAACACAAAGCATATTGTAGGTTCCCAGCTGGATCTACACGGAAATATCTCGTTCTACGTAGGTGCGGAATCCCTACGTAAGACGATACGAGCGTAGATTCGATATACGTTAAACACAAGCAAACACACATTACAATAAACAAAGAACACGTTGTATTGCAACTAATAACACGTGATATGTCAATCACCGTTTACACGTACTAAATGGTTAATCACAAAACAAGCCGCAACTAAGCTTTTATGGTTATCGACAACTTCGCCTAACATGTTAGGCGAAGTTGTTGATAACTTCGCCTGTTCCACAAGTTCGCTTATAAGAGGCGAACTTGTGAAACAAGTTAACAAAACATTAATACAAATCCAACTAACACAATTACAGACACTAGATACTGAACTACTGACATCATGTACCAACAGACTCCCCCTTGGAAGTAGCTTCATATCTCTATCTTCACTCACGTGTCTCGTAATCCCAAAAATCTCGTATCTTCCATCATCAAGCATGAACGCCTTCTCGTACACAAACTGAAACTACTCTTTGATATTTCTTTGCTTCTTCTTTCCAGGCAGGAATATAAAATATCTTTTTCTCATTTAGCACCTGCAGATCAGCTTGAGACAAATTCACTAAGTGCATTGGATCATACACTCTCATCAGCTCCTGTTCATCTTCATCCTCCATTACTGCTTCAGCCGTTTCACTATCAACATACCACCATTTCAGATCCTTTAGCACATCCTTGGGCATTTGTTTCATCGGCACTTCTTTCAAGCACCGGATCGGCTTATACTTCATTATCATCCAAGGCTTGCCATCTGCTCTCATTCCTCTGTCTTTGTCTTCAACGAGCTTTCCTTTCTGCGGTTTCAACAGCTCGAACTTTTTCTCCTTTATGCTTTCTTTCCAGACTATCTTCCCAATGATCCTAGCCATGTTATCATCACTCCTGTTTATCAACCCCAACCTGGCTAAGTCCTTCACCTCACACTCAGACAACGTATTCAACGACCTCAACAATCTCTTGAAATACTGAACCCCATCATACCGTTTAATCACAAAGAGCCTCAACTGCTCATCATATAACCAGCAAATAATCCCCTTTTTCGATTCAGCATAACCCTTGATGTTGTAACTTTTCTTGAACATAGTAGGGACCGCCGGTTTCTTAGTCTTTACGAACCACTGAGCGTAGCCTTCTTTCCATCTTGGCTGCTCTTCCCATTCTGTCTCATCACATCCCGTATCTTGACCCAAATCTGACTTTTCAACTTCTGGAATTTCATGCTCAATATTCTCCTCCACAATCTCTCCTTCTTCAATTTCATTGTCAATCACAATCTCAGCCCCTATCTTCTCGATCTCTTCCACCGGTAACACATCCTCATCACCTATAACATCATCATCCTCAGCATCTACAACCACCACATCATCACCCCCTGAACCACCAGCTGCACTCGTTGACTCCCCCTGAGATGTGGAAGCCCCAAGAGATTGTTCAGTTCTTGGCAACTCTCCACCTGCATCTTTCGATGCATGGGATCATCATCTCGATCGTTATGCTTCTTCGTCCTCAGTTCGTCACCCTTACAGCTCGTCTCCCCCCTGAGATGCCAAGAACTGTTTCAAGGCATCAAATATTTTACCATGCTCGATCAGGAGGGACGACTGAATTTGATTCTCCGCAACGAGGCGCTGAATAGCGTGAGTCTGGATTAGATTTACTCTTGATTGTTCTGCCACGACCCTTTCAAGCGCTGCTATTCTTTCCGAGTCGGATAAGGTTGCATCGAAATCAAACCTCATATGTGATATGTCTTGAGCGTACGGAGGAGGGATTCCCAATGTAACCGGCACCTCAGAAACAGGTGGAAACGTAACCGCAGGTGGTATCGTAACCGACAACCCTGCAGTGGCAACAACCGTCGACTCAACAACCCTTGCAACGACCTCCGATGGAGTAAGAGTTGGAGGGGGCAAGGACACAATCTCCGGAGCCAAGAGCTGGAATGTAGTGGGTGGGATGCCGAAGGAAGATGTGGTAGTCAACACGGGAACATCCGCGGCGCTTGGCCCTGTAACATGCAATGATGTAGGGACTATAGTCATACCAGACAGTGCGGGTGGAGTGAATCGAACCACCCTTGAGCTCTCACCAGCTCCCGAACCTGCACCTGCTCTTTCCCTTCTAGCTCTCCGAACCAACCGATGCAAATCTTCCTCAAAATCCGAATCACTGTCATCGGTGTCTCTCTTTCTCTTCCCATGAATCCTTTCTTGTGTAACTAAAATCCGTCTAGCTTCAGCCATATCATCATCTGAGGAATCAGAATCAGCCTCCGTCGTAGCTGTCATAGCCACATCCACACTAGTAACCCGTGCAACCGAGACTTGTACATCTTCCTCTGGATCAACACGTTCCATATCAAAGAATCCTTGACCGCCAAACGCAGCTTCAAGGTCTACATTTTCCTCCGGTGCCACAACAGGAGCAGCAGGTAAAGTTTGCTGAACCACAGGTGGTGGTTGAGGTGCCTCTGCCTGTTGTGGTGCCAAATCCCGAAACTCGTCCCCACGAGCTGCAACATACTCTGGATTGATCAAATACCCAAACAACGGAGTATGTCGAGGACGGAGCTCAGGTTTACTTCTTGCACTTGATGATCTACACTGAGCGAAGATTCTCTTGCTTACATTCTCCACATATCTAATCGGGCGGCGCTGAGGTAACGTGGGAGCAACGTGATTCAAGATCATTTGAAGGAATCTTGGATACATCAGGAATCTCTCACGCGCCACCGCTCGTCTTTGACGGTCTATCTCGTAGAACACCATCTGACTAAAGCTATAACGCTTATTGTAAGTCGGTGTTGTCATCGCCGACTGCATCGTCGCACCCATTCCATCTGTACCGGCCTTTCTACCCGACATACACACGATCATCACGTGCATGAGAAAGCGCCATTGGTCTAATAAAAACCCCTTGCGTCTCTGAGTATCCCCCAAAGGACCAGAATAGCCCATTCTCAGAAAAGCACCATCTCTGAATGGAGCCACGAAGTCTGTAGGGTCATTTCTCGTTTCATCCCCAAACTGCAAAGCCACCCTTATCTGCTCAGACGAGAACTGCACTTCCTGATTGTTAACCGTTGCACGCATTACTGGGGGCTCGACTCAACAATCATATTCCACTGTCTCCCAGAAATCTTCTATGTTTGGTAGGGAGATGGGCAGTGTTGTAGTAATAGCGTGGAAGATACGCGAGCGGATAAGAAACATGATGATCTCGCGGAAATCATCAACACCGCTCGCATCCGGGTCCAGAGTAATGTACATATTATGCCCCGGGAAAAACTGTCGGTTGTTGTCTCCACCTTCATCACCACCTGCACCACCGGCTCCAGCTACAGCTGCCATTTCTGCAACAAAAACAGTCTAAGTTAGAGAATCGTCAAGTCAAATCACAAGTTCGCCTGTTACCATGAGCGAAGTTATGATTTATTCTGTATAGGCGAAGTTAGGGGTGGGGCGAAGTTGGTAATAACTTCGCCTTAACTTTAACTTCGCCTGATAAATGTTAATTAAAAAAAAAGTTAAAAGGGCCAGGCGAAGTTAATGATAACTTCGCCTAACCACAACTTCGCCTCATATACTGTTAAATAATTAAATATCAGGCGAAGTTAAACCTTAGGCGAAGTTAAGGATAACTTCGCCTAAACTATAACTTCACCTGAATCTGAAGCGGCAACAGTATAGACGGCCAAACGAGGTGAAATTGGATAATTTGTTGATTGTGGACTCTTAAATACATGATTTTATGGAGATCTAGACGATCAATATGATTACGACCACGTGAAAATAAGTTTGAAAAGCGGGTGTTAAGGGTTTGAATGAACGGGGTCACAAATCGGGTCGAAACGACCTCTGATTAACGTTATTGACATAGATTATAAGATATGACGACCCTACACACCTTTAACACGGAAGGATTTTGAGAAAGATAACAAAGATTGAATCGAAAAATAACTTCGCCGAGGTTTCTGAGATAAGTTCGCTTAGTTATATAAAAAAATGTAAAGAGTTTGACCAAACACCATCTTTATATAGGGTCAAAATTCTTCAGGCGAAGTTAACCCTAACTTCGCCTGTTGAACAAGTTCGCCTGTCAACATCTTTTATCACCAACTTCGCTTGGTTTAAAAATTACACAACGAACCTTATAAATTGAACATCCTGCAATTAACTTGTAAACCTTCCTTAAAAGAGTTAAGTTATACAATCAAAGACCAAGTAACCGGGTATAAAATCATAAAACGACATAAGTAGAATAAGATTTAGGAATAAAGTACTCGGGATCAAATTTCAGTCTTGTCGGGGACCAACATGTTTTAGAAAAGATCCGAACAGGAATCATACTAATTAAGTGACTGTCACACAGATCCATGTTCAGCTGTATTATGACATAAAGAAACAGGTTGTAAGCAGGTAAATAACTTAGTATGGTTTTCATCGCTTCTGTGATACGGGTTAGGTTCAATTAAGCTCAAAACTTAAATGGGCAACACCTCAGAGATTATGATGTCTCCTATCTATTCTCAAAGCGTATTTGGCTTTCCCCAAGTCACCCCGAGTTGACCTCGACCCGTAGTGTCTAATTAAACTGTAAATACATCTCGTTCTCGGTCTTGCCTCTTGATTGATAAGTATAACATAATAGACTTCAGAAGGATTAAATAATACCTTTTTTTTTTAATAATAAGATTTACACAGCTTCTAGTAAACTACTGCAAGTCCCGAGTCTGGATCACTGCAGTTTCTTGACACACCTTCTTCTCGGGAATCAGAACACTCACGGGCTCGTGTATGACTGGGTAATCGCTTTTCTGCCTATCATTCGGAAAGATATATATGGAGACATGCACAACTCTTAAGGAGTTTCCACGTAAGATCGAGGAGATTTAGTTAGTATCACTTCTACTTTTACGCACCATAACAAGCTACCATGATATACAATGACTGTTCTAAAGTCTTTTAGGCCTAATAACTTCACTAGTTAAGCACACAGAATCAGTTTGTCTATCACTTTCCAAGGTTGGATCAAATTTTCTTTTAAACATTGTATAGACACTTCTTACGAAGTAGTAGACTTGAAAAATAATTTCATCTCCCTTTAAAAATATTTTTAACATCTATCGCCCCGATCAAGTCAAAGTCTTCAGGTAAACGGCTATCCTGAAGATCCAATGGATCAGCTGGACCGACCACATACGAGTATGTGTCCTTCTAACTAAGTATGAACGACTAATTTTCAGCGAAAGAATAAAAACACATCATAAACCGCCCCGGTCACTTTCAGTCATCTGGTTAATGGCTATCCTCATACTCTACAGGTAGAAATGAGGACCAAACATATCTGAAGATATGTCCTTCAAACTGAAGCAACCGACATAATTCTAAGCGATAGTGACGTTTTTTTTTAAACAAAGACGAAAAACACGGTTACTCGGGATTGATCATCCCATTTAGCTCAACAAGGTTTTGAAAACGATTTTTTGTCAAACGCTTTAGTAAACAAATCAGCGAAATTATCTAACGAATCAACCTTTTCAAGCACAATTAATTTCTTCTCAGTACAATCCCGTATAAAATGATGACGAATGTCAATGTGTTTAGTTTTGCTATGCTTTACGGGATTGTTAGCTACTGAGATAGCAGCAGTGTTATCTATACAGATAGGAGTATGAGTGAAATTCAGACCGTAATCGCGCAATTGCTGTTGTATCCAAAGAACCTGGGAGCAGCAGTTCGATGCTGCCATGTACTCTGCTTCACAGGTAGAAATGGCGACTGAGGTCTGCTTCTTGCACTGCCATGACACTAATCTGCCTCCAAGAAACTGGCACCCCCCTGTTGTTGACTTCCGATTCTGATTGCATCCACCATAGTCAGAATCCGTGTAAGCGACCAGCTCCAAGTCTCCCCCTTTCGTGTACCACAACCCTAGCTTAGGCTTGCCCTTGAGATACCGCAATATCCTCTTCACACCCTTCATGTGAGATTCCTTTGGGTTTGCCTGAAAACGAGCACAAAGACAAACTGCAAACATAATATCAGGTCTAGATGCAGTTAAATACATTAAAGAACCTATTATTGCCCGATATTGGGTGGGGTCCATGTCTGCATCACTGTCTGAATCAGCATCCAGTTTATGGTTGACGCAAACTGGAGTATCAAATGGAGTACTGTCCTCCATCTTGAAGCGTTTGAGAACGTTTTGGACATATTTAGTCTGATGAATGAACATCCCATCTTTCTTCTGATCAACCTGCAATCCTAAAAAGAAAGTTAGTTCACCCATAGCACTCATTTCAAACCTCAGTTTCATGACGGCTTCAAACTCCTGACACATGGTGACTTTTGATGCAGCAAAGATGATGTCGTCCACGTAGACTTGAACCAGAAGAAAGTCTCTTCTTTTTCTCTTAACGAACAGTGTGCTATCGATCTTTCCCCTTTCAAATCCATTCTCAAGCAAGTAATCAGATAGAGTTGCGTACCAGGCCCGAGGGGCCTGATGTAGCCCATATAGCGCTTTACTTAGCTTGTACACGTGATCAGGAAAGTCTGGGTCAGGAAAACCCGGAGGTTGCTCAACGTACACAACCTCATCGACTTTACCGTTAAGAAACGCACTTTTCACGTCTAACTGGAACACCTTCAGCTCCTTGTGTGCAGCAAATTCCAAAAACAGACGAATCGCTTCCAATCTTGCCACAGGAGCTGTGTTTTAGAGCCATTTGATAGTTCTTTGGTTCAATCTGGCTAATGAAACAGGTGTACAAGCACTCGTTAATGATACCTGTTTCTTTGATACTTGCGTAAACACAGGTGTCCTCATTCAAGCTTCGTCTTGTTTGTACACCATCAGACAGATCACCTATCACGTTCTCCAAAGGGTGATATTTATGAACTCCTGTAGTCGGAACCGAACTGACTTGCAGATTGTCTTCCAGGTTCGAAGATAGTTCATCAATGGGCGATTGTTGTTGAGAGTGAAAAGGATTGAAGAATTCATCTTCAGTAGAGGCAGCAGGGGTGTCAACAGCAGTTGACGAGGAAGGTTGACATTCATCGTACTGCGGTCGTTGCACAAAATTTTCTTCCTCATCATAAAGAATCTTCGTAGCTATTCTCTCATCAACTTCTGCACAATCCATGTAAGGCAAATTAAAAGATTTAAAAAGCTTATCATAGTCGAAAGCCCCAGCGGGTCCCGTGCTTGGTTTTGGTGATTTGTAACTTGTGATGTAAGTGTTACACACCACCTCAACCTTGCTGGTCGATAGATTAAAGACTCGTCTGTTGGGTGTCCCAACAACATATCCGACTAAAATACCTTCGTCGGCTATCTCACCAAATTTTGAGTTCGTCTTTAATATCGAACACGGGGACCCGAATGGTTCGAGACCATTCAAGTTAGGCTTTCTACCATGCATAAGTTCATAACATGTTTTATTCAATCTTTTAACAGTTAAAACTCGATTAAGGATATAACAGGCTGTTGCAACAGCTTCAGCCAGAACACCATAGGAAGTTTAGCATCAGCCAGCATGGTTCTGGCTCCTTCAATTAGCGTTCTGTTCTTCCTCTCAGCCACCCCATTTTGTTGCGGAGTATACGGAGCGCTGTACTGGTGGTCTATCCCTTTCTGTAAGCAGAATATCTCCATCTGATAGTTTTTGAACCCTGTCCCATTGTCACTCCTGATGTATTTAACCTTTCTCCCCATAATATTCTCAACCTTGGTAATCAAGTTAATTACCAACTGGACCGTTTCATCCTTTGTCTTCAGGAAATATACCCAAGAATATAGAGAGAAATCATCAGTTATCACCAAGCAGTACGATGTTCCACCTAGGCTTTTTACATTCACGGGACCGAAGAGATCCATGTGAAGTAGGTCTAGGGTACTGACTATTGAATTGATCTTCTTGGTGTGATGAGGTTTCTTGTGTTGCTTTCCCTTTTTGCACGATACGCATTGGTCTTCAAAGTTGAAATTCTTCAAGGGAACACCAAGCACCAGCCCATTCTTGACAATGTAGTTCATTTTTCGAAGATGTATATGCCCCATTCTTCGATGCCATAACTCGGACTCCGATTCAGTTGCTTTTGACAGAAGACATGATTCTTCTGTTGCCATCTCAGTCGACCTCATGTCCATTACATATGTATTCTTTTCCCTTGGAGCCTTCATCACTGTCCATGCCTCTGGTATCTTGAAACCATGATACAGTACAATCGCTTCATTTTTGGTAAAGTGCACAGTGTAATCTTTGTCACAGATCTGAGACACACTCAGCAAATTATGCTTCAGCTCTTCAACGAAATTCACCTTTTCTAACTTCATTTTACCATTAATCACCGTCCCAATTCCAGTAATTCTACCAGCACTTTCTCCAGCAAAACTTACTCTACCTCCCTGAACAGGTTTCCATTCGTGTAACAAATTCTTGTTACCAGTCATGTGCCGGGAACAGCCGCTGTCCACAACCCATAGATTGTTTGCAGCCCTGTTCAACTGTTCCTGCACGATTAAAGCAAAGGATTAAAATCTGGGGACCCAAGACCTACTGGTCTTGGGTCGATTAAATCTGTTAAACTGCATCCCGTATTTTGGTCGTCCAAAGTCAGTTTGATAATGACTTCTGTAAGTTCTGGAAGGATACCTTCTTGGAGATTGACTATGAGGCCATCTAAACCTTCGTGACTTAAATGAATTGTAACCAGTGGTTTGGTTGTTAATAGGGAAAAACTGAGATTGACATCTTTGAAATCTTGGTTTAGTCCAATGTCTGAACATTGGTAAGTTTGCGTTCTGTCTATTATAATAAATACTGTTTGGTTTATTCTCAGTTTTCGGAGGCCTCATACCTCTGAATCTCTGATCTAGAGGGCAATCAGCAATCAGGTGTCCTATTTGATTACATCTTAAACAACTCCTGTGTTCAACTTTCGTCTCAACAGTTGTTTTAGATGTTGAGGTTGCATTACTGCCCGTTTGTCTAATATATGGTGTGACATATGGGTTTAGTGGAGAATTCTTTTCAGTTGGTTTATGGTCCTCTCCACGTTTTAGTAACACTACCTCTTCTTTTGTCTCACTAGACTCGGATGTCTTGTCCGAATTGGATGAGACAGATCTAGGAACAGAAATCTTAACATTCAAAACAGGTTTACTCGTTTCGCTTTTACTAACTTCTGGATCTTTAATTGTAACCTTAACAGGAACTGTCTGACCAATTTCAACATCAACAGATTTCTGATTACTAGGATCATAAGTATAGTTATGATTATAAGGTGGTGGAACTTCAGAATATCCAATTCCTCCCCTTTTAATCGGGGAACGTTGATCACTTACGAGGTGATCAAGCATTGCAGAGGAATTTCAAAATTGCTCAAGCTTTTTGTTTAGTTCCACCACTTTCACCTGGTAATCAGCTATCTGTTTATCCATTTCAGCAATTAGTTTGGTTTTCTCTTCTAACACTTCATAGCTAAGATCAATTACTTGTATTTTTTCAACTAGACTGGCTTTAAGACTTCTGATATCTTTTTCACTAGCTTTTATTTTTACCGAGTAACTGTTTTCTCTAGTTTTAGTGTAATGATGATCTTCTTTTAATGTTTTAAATTGAGCATCCAAACTAACAAACTGATCAGTTATTGTTTTCAATTGTTCAGACAGATTTTCACATTTCGTACAAGGGAGTTTAGAACTTACCTCAGAAAGCTGATCGTTCACTTCTGCCATGTAAGCTTGATTTTCTCCAGTCACTTTCTCACTTCCTGCAGTTTCGATGTTCACCAAATTTGTCTGTTCGAAGTCTTCCTCAACTTGTAGATTCAGGTTATACCCACTACTGTGTCTAGATACCATAGCCTTATTTTCACTACCACCACCACTCTGTTATGTAGACCTGTTTTGACTGCGTTCTACTCTGTCATTTGTGCATTCTTTAGCAAAGTGGCCATTATGTTGACAGTTATAACACCGGACTTTTGACTTATCAAAACCTGGTCTTTCACCAACGAATTTTCTACCAGTCTTCTTCATAAACCTTTTAACCCTTCTTACTATCATTGCCATCTGCCACTGCAGATTCATCTCTTCTAGATCATCAGCATCAATCTGATCGAAGTCTTCATCCAAAGTTGCGGGATCGACTATTTTTCCTTTGATGTAGTTTTCATGAGAAGCAATGAAAGATGCATAGAGAGCAAACTGCTGTTCAGCAGATTTAACACTCATGGGCATCTGAGAGTATTTGTTGTTCGGATCACTTGAGGAAAAACTACCCTTTGTTGCTTGAGGTTTAGAAGCATTTGTTCCACCAGTTACGAAACACACATCACCATCCATGTTGAGAATTACATGACCTTCATGAGTTGAGTTAGCGCTCGAGTCTCCCTTTGAGTAGTAAGCAGATGATTCTGACTTTGAACTTGAACTAACTTTCGCACCATACATTCCCGGATCCTGAACCTGATCAGTTGGTGTCTCTTTTCAAACCATGTTAAGTTCAAAAGTTCGTAGTTTATTGACTGCTGTTTCCAAGTCAATGTTGGCAAACTCTTTATCTTCTCTTATCAAGACAGTGTACATTTCCCATTTCGATGGGAGAGCATCAAGAAGTTTTTCTACGATCTCCTCTTCTTTGTAAACAATGGAATAATTGCTGAGTTCGGTCATCAGGTGATAATATCTTGTGATGATATCATCAAGTGATTCATTCTTCAAATACTTGAACACCGAGAATTGGGTTTTGAGTAGCTTAATCTTGGATGCACGTATCCCCACATTACCTTCAAATCGGTTTTCAAGCGCTTCCCATAGCTCTCTGGCGGTTTTATATTTCCTGAAGGTGTGAAGAATCTCTTGTGGAAGAGCCATTGTTATCGCAGCATGAGCTTTGCTTTCATCCTCATACATCTTCTTTTCTTCCTCTTCCATCTTATTGTATTTCTTAATTTGATCACGACCCTCAAATAGGGCCGTTGGTGGAATGTATCCATCTTGAATGCACACCCACATCTTAGCATCTTGATATTTAACATATTGTTCAAACTGATCCTTCCAATCCACGAAATCGGTTCCCTTAAGCATTTTCGGTGCCTTAGTAGCTGAACCTGCTTCCACCTCCATTTTCACCAGTTCCGTAATATTTATAGAAGTCATCTTTGGAAGAAATACAAACGAGCACTCAAAGAAACCAAAAATAAATTTTTTTTTTCTGAACAGTACTGTAGGCGAAGTTAATGATAACTTCGCTTGAGTCTTAACTTCGCTTGATTTATCAACTTCCTGATGTTAACTTCGCTTGATGACAACTTCGCCTAAGTTAAGCGAACTTCTGAGGTAGGAGAAGTTATAGATAACTTCACTTAAACTTATATCTTCGCCTAAACCCTACAAACAGTGGCGGCAACTTCGCCTGATGAACACAACGTTTTTGCAGGTTTGATTTTGATGTTTTGCGAGGTATTCGAAGATGTAATGGGTTAATTTTGATGGAGGGAGGTGAGTAGGACACAAAAAAAAACTCGGTATATTAACGTAAACTCGTCCCGCGAATAGTCGAACGGAACGATTTCTACACCCATGTGATAATCCCGAACCACACAATCACGAGCAAACGCTCTGATACCAATTGTAGGTTCCCAGCCGGATCTACATGGAAATATCTCGTTCTACGTAGGTGCGGAATCCCTACGTAAGACGATACGAGCGTAGAATCTATATACGTTAAACACAAGCAAACACACGTTACAATAAACAAAGAACACGTTGTATTGCAACTAATAACACGTGATATGTCAATCACCGTTTACACGTACTAAATCGTTAATCACAAAACAAGCCGCAGCTAAGCTTTTATGGTTATCGACAACTTCGCCTGTTCCACAAGTTCGCTTATAAGAGGCGAACTTGTGAAACAAGTTAACAAAACATTAATACAAATCCAACTAACACAATTACAGACACTAGGTACTGAACTACTGACATCATGTACCAACACATATTGTGCACTTAAAATCGCCAACCTTGATCTGCACTTCGCTGGGAAAAACAGATTTATGCAGTTACACGAGCAAGACGAAATAAAGGAGCAAGCTTATGCCAATTCAAGGATCTACAAGGAAAGGACGAAAAGAATTCACCTTTATTTATTTCCTAGAAAATTGAAGTCTAGATGGTTCATACCTTTTACGGTTAAGGAAGAATTTCTATTACGAAACCGTTGAACTTTCTCAAAAAGATGGACATAACTTTAAGGTAAACGGTCGCCGGCTTAAACTCTACTTAGGAGAACCCGTAGAAACCACAATGGAGGTGCTTCACCTCGATCCCGTAATCTAAAATTACATAACTGCGAGTCAAGCTATCGACTCCGATAAATATTTAGCATGTTTAGGTTTAGTTTTTATTTTTACTTTTTGGGATAAGTTTAAAAACATGTTTTCTTAAAAAATTACTTTAGAACCTGGAACTTAGGATCAACCGGGCTTAACTAGGTTTATAATTTGTCGTTTTTATTTGTTTGTTTTTATTTTTGTGTTTTTTTTATGTTTTTTAGGAATTAATATAATCTAGGACTTTAATGAAATGGAATTTAATTGTGATTAATGGATAAGATTTGCACACAATAAACCGTCTGCTCAAAACCACAACACTTATACGAAGGAACATTTGAAAATCGTGGCATACAAACCCAACACGACCGTGTTTAGCTCAACATGTGTAACACCCCGCAACCGCAGCGGAAACGTAAACGGGATACAACAGACACCTCTGATATCAACCACATTGTTTATAAAGAAAACTGAATACATTAATATACTTCAAATTGCATTATCTTGTATTTCATTACCGTCTAGGTGATACACGCATCATACAACACGATACACAATTCTATTTGTTATAATGTATCCTAACATCCTGCACACAAATCTTACACACATCAAGCACTTAGCACGTAAGCAATCACTTCATCTTAATTGTACCTGAAAAGCACGTGATAAAACGGGGTCAACTACGAATAGTTGGTGAGTTTCACAATTTTAGTAAACCATGATAAATCCATATCATAATATAATGTTATCTGGGGACACTGTTAACCCAGTACTGTACTCACTCTGGGGACAATGTTAACCCAGAAACACTTCTAGGAACCCCTGGGGACACTGTTAACCCAGTACTGTACTCACTCCGGGGGCAATGTTAACCCGGAAACACTTCTAAAGACATCTGGGGACACTGTTAATCCAGTCCTGTACCCATTCCGTACGATTCCCGTACAATAAACATTATATAAATACATTCATTTCCATGCGATCGGCATGTACTTAAACACTTTGATAAAAACATGCTTTCCGCCCCGGGAAAATATTTAAAACAGTTCAATAAAAAGGGGCTCGTGAAACTCACCTTAGCACATGCAAGCAGGTAACAACAATCATTATCAATTAACACGTCCAATCTGTAATATGATCTCTACGATCGTTATTATACAATTATTGTTTATATAATCTTTTAACCGTGTTATTCGGTACATCTGGGGGCACTGTTAACCCAGCACTGTACCCGTTCTGGGGGCATGGTTAACCCAGAAACACTTCTCCGGACTCAGATTGTGATGTCGTTTAGAGTTCCATGGTCACAACTACTATTAATCGTTTTTCTTGTTTTGCGTGCCTAGCACGGTTATCCGTTTTCATGTTTCAAAAAGGATTTTGGTCACACACGACCCGAAAATAGTCGTTGACTGATAGTTTAAGTAAATTTGTGAAATTTTAGCTCGGTTTAGACACCCCGTTTGGCCGCGGGACCCGTTTCCGTCTTTAACGTACCGGAAACTGTTAAAATAGGTTAAAATTACTCAAATCATCCGAATTATTTTCGGATGATTTATTTTTACTTGTTTAACTCATTTATATGAAAATAGTTCATTTTTAGGGTTTTTATACACCAGTCAGCTCGCTTAAGCAAACTTCACCGGTTTACGCGTTTTAACTTTAAAAGTTTGATAATTAGCACAAATAATTATCCGTTAACTCTCGGATCTTGAAATTTTGCACAAATCACTTTTTAACAGTGGGGAATTTTATAAAAATATTTCCAGAATTAATTCTTATATTCAAAATTTATTTATCCATTTTTAAACACCATTTAAACACTAAATATGTCGTAAATACCAAACGATCTTAGAAAAATCCCAAATTTCTCCTGGATGTCCCCTGCCATCCACATAGTCCCCTGTAATTTTTCCAGAACCGAAATCTTCCTTTACATGCCATTTTTAAATCAAACCGAGCTAGAAAACCCTAGAACTTGTTTAACCGAAAAGCCTACTTAGACTTCTCCAACGGACCTCAAATTTTATGTGTGACTTGTACATGATATAAAAAGCTTATCTGCAATTTTCCAGAATTTTTCATGATATTTAACTATTTTTCACCATTTTTGGCCAAAACCGAGCATTAAATTCACCAAATATTCATCCTTTATCCAAAAATTACCAACAATTCACAGAACTCATATTTTCATGTGTTTAACACCTCTGTAAAATTTCATGACCTAACTCTAAAGCATCAACAATCTGTCCAAATTTCCCAAAACCGAACATAACCGAATATACCTTTCGTTTTCCGCCACTACGAGCTACAAACTCGTCTTTCAGCCTTATCTACCACTAAATACAGAGCATACAAACAACATACCACAATACCAAGCAAGTTACACTCACGATCAAGCCATTTCTTTCATGGTTTCGGTTATGATTCCAAAAACAAAGATTTAACCGTAAAAATTCGATTTTGATTCGTTTAACTCCTTTCTTGGACCAAGATCCTTTGTATAACCCGTATACATCACTTGATCATGCAAGAATCGGTTTTCATCATTGAAACCTCATTTTCTTGCAAACCAATTCAAGAAACGAATATGAACACGTAAATAACACGATTTTACCTCGGTTTTTCTTGCTAGAATCTCGGGTTTTAGTTCAAAGGTTGAGAGGAATTGAAGATTGTTGAGTTGTGTTGGATGAAAAAAAGAAAATAATAAAGGGAATGAGGACCTATGGTCCGATCGGTCCAAATGGGGAGGTGGGGTGGGACCCACTTCTTCATTTCTAGCCACTCATTCCGATTTCTGTAATCTGGATAATGTTTTGGATAATCTGGTCCAGTTCGTTTTTCGGTTAACGTTTAATTCGGCTTAAAACAAGGCTAAAACGGTCGTTTTTCGGCTTAAAAATGAAATATATATAAAACCGATTTAAAAACTTAAACCATGACATTTATTAACTTAAAACATCATAGTATTAATAATTGTGCATCTTTTTCGGCTTGATCGATCGTCTCTTGCTCGGTTTGGTAATAAAGGTTTCGTTTAACGTACCGACGTACCATTAAATCGAAATCCTTTTTCTGCGCTTTAATTCACTTATCCCGAAGCTTTAATACTTCGTAATATCACTAAATATCATATATCTCGTCTATAATTGAACCCTCGATTCATTCGGGTTTCAATAACTATCGATCGATTGATCGCATATTCAATACGGTGAATTATGTATTCACGTACAATCAATACAATGAACCATGTATTCTCGTATGATTACTATGGTAATTCATATACCCGACATTAAATATGACGTAACTACACTCTACCGGTTAGGGTAAACCGGGTTTCGTCGGAATCGTTACATTCTCCCCCCGTTAAGAAATTTCGTCCTCGAAATTTTACACGCCCACTATCCCTTTCCGAGAGAAAGGTGGGGGGTTTTTCCTTCAGAATTCACCCTCGCGTTACCAGGTATAATCTGGTCCTCGTTGTGAATTCCACTTAATCTTAATCAATAAAGCTTGGTGTGTCCAAACTGTTTAGCTTTCACGTCTACTATCTCTACGGAATTATTTATGATATCAAACATGTCTTCTACGAGTACCTCCATTACTAGTACTTTCATTGCCTCATCGCTTAGGCACTTTTCAATCCGTATACATGGCACAACATCATGTATAGTACTTAGCCCCTGGAGTACTTTAATCGATAAACTAAATGACCAATCATGGAGATAGTCTCATGAGGTCAAATATATTAAGGAATTATTATCGGTTTTGCCAAACCTCATATCACCTCTTCTAAGGTGATGCCTTAAAAATGCCTTGTCACCTCTTTCCGGTGACAATGGTTTCCTTTGAATGTTGGCATAAATCCTTTGCCAATCTCGCGCTGCTTTCAACTTATCTCAAATATTATAAATCCGATTGGTTGTTTCTCGAATCAATTTAAAAATTATGGTTTGATTGATGCCCATTTTCAATTTAACAAATTGGTGATAATTACTTCACCCATAGAAAGCTTCCAGCTCTCGATGCTTCCTTCCCCGCCTTCCAATAATGGAAGTAGGATGACTATTTCGATCTGAGATAATGAAAAATGGTTCTCCACGACGAGATACCATTTCACCATTAGGAATTTGGGCGAGAATTCATTGTGGTAATCGTCATGGATTGGGCGAGGATTGGTTAATCGATCCGCGATTACCCAATTCACATCATGCCTTTGATATATCTTGGGAATTTGCGTCCCGAATCCATTGTAATTTATTCCCACTATCATTGGCGAATTTTTCTGTCGTTGTGGCGTTCCCTAGGGTTTTCGGTGTGCAGCCTTATCTCTTGCATAACTTAAATATTCACCCACATACGTAACCATATCTTTCTCCAAACTCGGTCATTAATAAAATCCTTTCAGATATTCGTATCATCAATAGTCTAATCCGATCCCGGATGTATGGAATATTTCGATCTATGCGCTTCGTCCATGATTAATTCACGAAGGTCATGGAGGGTCGGGATCCAAACCCAATTTTTTGAAGTAGAGAATTTCGTCCACGCGTTGTTCGAAATTCTTCTCATTGCCGTAAAGTCCCTCCTTTTCCAATTGTTCCTCTTTCAACGCCTCACGTTGAGCGACTCGAATCAGGTCCGAAAGGTTCGACTGGACTATCATCCCCAGCATTCGCACTCGCAATGGCTTAACCCGATCTTTCCTACTCAAGGCATCGGCCACGACGTTAGCCTTGCCGGGGTGATAACGGATGTCACAGTCATAATCGCTTAACAACTCGACCCATCTTCGTTGCCTCATATTCAGTTCCTTCTGATCAAATATGTGCTGCAAACTTTTATGATCGGTGAAGATGGTGCACTTCGTACCGTAGAGATAATGTCTCCAGATTTTAAGTGCGAAGATAACCGCTCCCAGTTTTAAGTCGTGAGTAGTGTAATTTTTCTCGTGTACTTTTAACTGTCGGAAAGTATAGGCTATAACCTTATTATACTGCGTCAACACTCATCCTAACCCTCTACGCGATGCGTCACAATACGCGACAAAACCATCGTCTCCATCGGGGAGACTTAAAATCGGCGCTTGGCACAATTTTAATGGTTTCTATCTTATTTGGGTCTATGTGAAATCCTTGTTGCTTTACAACATGACCAAGGGATTATGCATTCTTATTCAAAATCACATTTCAAAAACTTTGCGTACAACTCCTCTTGCTTTAACACTTTCACAATTTTCCTTAACCGTCGATCGTGCTCTTCTTTACGTTGCGAATATATCAAAATATCGTCAATGAATGTTATGACAAATTTGTCAAAATAAAGTTACAGACTCGGTTCATGAGTTCCATGAAGGCTGCCGGCGCATTTGTTAGCCCGAAAGGCATAACTAAGAATTCATAGTGGCCGTAGCGAGTCCGAAACGCTGTTGTTGCAACGTCCTCCTCTTGGATTTTTCATTTGGTGATAACTATATTTAAGACCAATTTTCTAAAAAAAATAAATCGCCCCTTGCAGTTGGTTAAACAGATCATTCACTTCGAAGAAGTGAATACCTATTCTTGATCGTCACTTTATGCAATTCTCTCTAATCAATACATATCCTAACACTTCCGTTCTTCATTTCCCAATTAACACTGGTGCACCCCATGGTGACTAACTAGATCGTATAAAACCTTTATCCAATAATTCTTGCATTTCAGTTGGTGCAAGTCGGTAAGATGCTTTAGCAACAGGGCCAGCTTGAGGTATTAAATCGATTCTGAATCCGACCTGTCGGGTTGGCGGTAATCCAGGAAGTTCTTCTGGGAAAACTTCTGGAAATTCGCGTACCATCGGGATATCTTCTATATGTTTTCTTTTAAATTCTTTGGCAATCGCGTTCGTTAAATACACCACGTCTTCTTGTCGTAAATATTATAACATCTCAAGATGAGATTAGAGTGGTAACATAATACCGTACACTTTTCTCTGTATCTAATCGCTTCATCGTCTGAAGGAGAGCTTCTAATCATCTTCTTTTCATATTTGATTTCAGCTTCATGTTGAGTTAGCCAATCCATGTTAACTATTACGTCAAAACTTCTTAACTTTACTGGTCGTAAGTCAATAAGGAAAGGTTAATCGTTCAGAATAATAGGACAATTCCGAGCAATTTAGTTAACCATTAGGGGTTTACCGTTAGCGATTCTACAGTATAGGGTTCTATAGTTTCACTAATCGGTATCTTTCCAAATGATAGGAGGTTAACAGGAACTAACTTCTATCGACGACCGTAAAAACATCACTGAAGCCTATTGATTTAAAACTACAACATACTTAATACCACCTTTGGATCATGACGTGCTTTATTTGAATTACTCACAAAAGCACGGCTCCTTGCTTGATCAGAGGTTGATGCTTGTCATGAGGTTCATCTTCCACGACACCTTGGTTCAACTTTGGGCAATTTCTCTTGAAACGTTCTGTACTGCCACATTCATAGCAAGTACAACTGTTTGGCATAATTTGATTTCTTCGGATGGATTGTTATTGAAGTTGTTGGTTCGGAGTGGTTGTACATGAATGGGTTGGGGTTGCCGGTTCACATGGCTTCAATTGGTTCTACAAATGGGGCATTACGTCCATCTTTACCATACCTGTGGCCTACTATCACCCGACATTCTTCTTTCTGCCGATAACTATATTTTCCACATTTAAGGAAGGACCCTATATGCGGTTCATGTTTTCACACCAGAACTAGTCTTAGTATAATTCTGGGTTGTAGGACATACCTACTTATTCACAAGTCTATCTTGCACTATACCTTTATCATTTCCCTTCTTTAACACTCGACGTTTCACCTAACGTCCTTCCATTCCGCTTCCCATAGAATCAAATATATCAATGCTGGCTTGTGACACAACCCTTCCAAAGGTTGTATATTTTACAGGGTTGACTATACTCCTTATCGATGGAGTTAGCTCCCAATATAGCGCTCACTTTGCTTAATTTCAGGAGTAATTAGCCATGTTACCAGACATGACAATTCCTTCAAACGATTAGCGTGTTCTAAGTGATCAGCACACAACATTTCTATCTTTCATAGCTCAGTTTCCAATCTCTGAGTTTAATTACTCGAATAAAAGTGCTCTAGCACAAGAATTTTAAATCCTGACCATATCATCTGAGCAATAATTTTCTAATTATAATTTTGTACCATCGTGTTCCATCACGATACAACATAATCTACCAACATATCTGTAGCATATTTCACTACACAATGTTCTAGACTCTTACCAATATCCTTAACCATTTCGATCTTTTCTATCCACTCGCTAATCTATTCCTCCCTTTACCATCAGTAAACTATTAATAATCCCCTTAACACAACCGATAAACATATCCTTCATACCGGATCTAATTCGTTACGACTACTATTCATGTTTAGTTTATAACTAATACTTGTAGTCATAATAGTATTCGGTGGGACATTAACACTCTTAGTAATAACACTAAGAATTGAAATATTCATAATCATGTGATTGTTCGATCTATAAGTCTGCGATCACATTTGCATCAACACTAGCAGTGATCTGTGATACGACATTCGGTATCATCATCTCCATCATTGGAGTTACTCATTTTACGTCATTCTGCCGTACTCATCCCGTACGCAGAAATCAATACTAATCTCACCATATAACTCGTTACCAGCTCAATCATAACAACATGTACACATACACACCAAATATTATCATACATATTACACATACCAGTATCTAGTATATATATGTCCCACAAATATGATATCACATGGACTTAACCTGACGTCGGTTAATGTTTAAATATGTTTCATAACCCTTGTCACCAACCGACATATAGATCTTTCTCCACAAAGATCAACGTTTAATATACTTGATTTCAATATCCTTCTGCATGTCAGCATAGCCGATACATGCTCACTGTGAGCATCAAACGATTACGTACCACGGTGTTATAATATCCGTGTTTATTCGTATATCCGGCATACACAGTATACCACCTACGAACGAATACCCAACAATGCTATAATGATTCCAACACCTCTTTGTGTATGGGTAATCATTCTATTCGAGTATACATGGGTATAGGCATCTAACGGATGTAAGGTTAACATAGGGAGTTGCAAGGTTCAAGGTAATCGCGCTACATGGGTTGCCTTCAAATATTATTAATTACTATTATGGAAAACTCTATCACTTGTTCAGCCAATGTCCTCAGGCGTTCTAGGTTTACTAAAATCAGTAATTCTCGATCTGGAGGTGGTATGTCTCATATGTTTGAGAGTGAGCAATACATATATATATTTCTATATATTATTTTTATCTGCTCATTTATTATCCATTTTATTATTATTATTTTATTTTTATTTTAATGGAACAAGAATGGATTCAGGTACAGGTCCGTCCGTACGTGAGGGTCGGCGGTTCGGGTGAACATATGGGGTTATTAGGATATACGGTACCGGTGTTGGTAGGGTAAGGGATTTATCAATTTTGGTTGGGAGTGACGGTTACTAGATATTTCTGGTTAATGTCAAACGGGAGATCTAACTTGGTACTATCATAATTATGACCCGATAAGTCAGACTCATCATCAACCGATGCTCTTAGAAATTTCAGCATCCTCGGTACTTTTATTATTTCATCCCCCGGTTCCTTATCCGGGTCCCATTTCTCAATACATGTACCCACAAGATATGCACGTATATATATATACACATTAGCACACATAAATAATATTATATACTTTACACATATGTTGCCATTTTTACCTATTAATGTACCCCGTGACTTCCCCTGAATTCCCTCGTGCGGACAAGTCTGTTATTATGTTCCGGACCATAACAACTCACTTGTCCATCCACGTTCATCCAGACCTCGTCACTATAAATTATTAGTTGATATTCAGATCCTATAATACTTGAGCTACTGGTTATATTTTAGGTATATTTTAAAGACATCCTAATTCCTTTATAACCAATGGCTCTGATACCAAGTTCTGTAACACCCCGCAACCGCAGCGGAAACGTAAACGGGATGCAACAGACACCTCTGATATCAACCACATTGTTTATAAAGAAAACTGAATACATTAATATACTTCAAATTGCATTATCTTGTATTTCATTACCGTCTAGGTGATACACGCATCATACAACACGATACACAATTCTATTTGTTATAATGTATCCTAACATCCTGCACGCAAATCTTACACACATCAAGCACTTAGCACGTAAGCAATCACTTCATCTTAATTGTACCTGAAAAGCACGTGAGAAAACGGGTCAACTACGAATAGTTGGTGAGTTTCACAATTTTAGTAAACCATGATAAATCCATATCATAATATAATGTTATCTGGGGACACTGTTAACCCAGTACTGTACTCACTCTGGGGACAATGTTAACCCAGAAACACTTCTAGGAACCCCTGGGGACACTGTTAACCCAGTACTGTACTCACTCCGGGGGCAATGTTAACCCGGAAACACTTCTAAAGACATCTGGGGACACTGTTAACCCAGTCCTGTACCCATTCCGTACGATTCCCGTACAATAAACATTATATAAATACATTCATTTCCATGCGATCGGCATTTACTTAAACACTTTGATAAAAACATGCTTTCCGCCCCGGGAAAATATTTAAAACAGTTCAATAAAAAGGGGCTCGTGAAACTCACCTTAGCACATGCAAGCAGGTAACAACAATCATTACCAATTAACACGTCCAATCTGTAATATGATCTCTACGATCGTTATTATACAATTATTGTTTATATAATCTTTTAACCGTGTTATCCGGTACATCTGGGGGCACTGTTAACCCAGCACTGTACCCGTTCTGGGGGCAAGGTTAACCCAGAAACACTTCTCCGGACTCAGATTGTGATGTCGTTTAGAGTTCCATGGTCACAACTACTATTAATCGTTTTTCTTGTTTTGCGTGCCTAGCACGGTTATCCGTTTTCATGTTTCAAAAATGATTTTGGTCACACACGACCCGAAAATAGTCGTTGACTGATAGTTTAAGTAAAGTTGTGAAATTTTAGCTCGGTTTAGACGCCCCGTTTGGCCGCGGGACCCGTTTCCGTTTTTAACGTACCGGAAACTGTTAAAATAGGTTAAAATTACTCAAATCATCCGAATTATTTTCGGATGATTTATTTTTACTTGTTTAACTCATTTATATGAAAATAGTTCATTTTTAGGGTTTTTATACACCAGTCAGCTCGCTTAAGCAAACTTCACCGGTTTACGCGTTTTAACTTTAAAAGTTTGATAATTAGCACAAATAATTATCCGTTAACTCTCGGATCTTGAAATTTTGCACAAATCACTTTTTAACAGTGGGGAATTTTATAAAAATATTTTCAGAATTAATTCTTATATTCAAAATTTATTTATCCATTTTTAAACACCATTTAAACACTAAATATGTCGTAAATACCAAACGATCTTAGAAAAATCCCAAATTTCTCCTGGATGTCCCCTGCCATCCACATAGTCCCCTGTAATTTTTCCAGAACCAAAATCTTCCTTTACATGCCATTTTTAAATCAAACCGAGCTAGAAAACCCTAGAACTCGTTTAACCGAAAAGCCTACTTAGACTTCTCCAACGGACCTCAAAATTTATGTGTGACTTGTACATGATATAAAAAGCTTATCGGAAATTTTCTAGAATTTTTCATGATATTTAACTATTTTTCACCATTTTTGGCCAAAACCGAGCATTAAATTCACCAAATATTCATCCTTTATCCAAAAATTACCAACAATTCACAGAACTCATATTTTCATGTGTTTAACACCTCTGTAAAATTTCATAACCTAACTCTAAAGCATCAACAATCTGTCCAAATTTCCCAAAACCGAACATAACCGAATATACCTTTCGTTTTCCGCCACTACGAGCTACAAACTTGTCTTTCCGCCTTATCTACCACTAAATACAGAGCCTACAAACAACATACCACAATACCAAGCAAGTTACACTCACGATCAAGCCATTTCTTTCATGGTTTCGGTTATGATTCCAAAAACAAAGATTTAACCGTAAAAATTCGTTTTTGATTCGTTTAACTCCTTTCTTGGACCAAGATCCTTTGTATAACCCGTATACATCACTTGATCATGCAAGAATCGGTTTTCATCATTGAAACCTCATTTTCTTGCAAACCAATTCAAGAAACGAATATGAACACGTAAATAAAACGATTTTACCTCGGTTTTTCTTGCTAGAATCTCGGGTTTTAGTTCAAAGGTTGAGAGGAATTGAAGATTGTTGAGTTGTGTTGGATGAAAAAAAGAAAATAATAAAGGGAATGAGGACCTATGGTCCGATCGGTCCAAATGGGGAGGTGGGGTGGGACCCACTTCTTCATTTCTAGCCACTCATTCTGATTTCCGTAATCTGGATAATGTTTTGGATAATCTGGTCCAGTTCGTTTTTCGGTTAACGTTTAATTCGGCTTAAAACGAGGCTAAAACGGTCGTTTTTCGGCTTAAAAATGAAATATATATAAAACCGATTTAAAAACTTAAACCATGACATTTATTAACTTAAAACATCATAGTATTAATAATTGTGCATCTTTTTCGGCTTGATCGATCGTCTCTTGCTCGGTTTGGTAATAAAGGTTTCGTTTAACGTACCGACGTACCATTAAATCGAAATCCTTTTTCTGCGCTTTAATTCACTTATCCCGAAGCTTTAATACTTCGTAACATCACTAAATATCATATATCTCGTCTATAATTGAACCCTCGATTCATTCGGGTTTCAATAACTATCGATCGATTGATCGCATATTCAATACGGTGAATTATGTATTCACGTACAATCAATACAATGAACCATGTATTCTCGTATGATTACTATGGTAATTCATATACCCGACATTAAATATGACGTAACTACACTCTACCGGTTAGGGTATACCGGGTTTCGTCGGAATCGTTACAACATGGGCCGTGGTCACCTTGGTTTTGTACAATTCATCATCTCTGCATTTGTACAACTTTCTGAAACTGACATTTATGTCACTCATCAATATGGGCTGTGTTTATATCACCACGACCGTGTTTTGCCTTCCTGTGTGCCTATAAATGACTAGTATTTCCCATTCTTTTGACATACCCCATTCTCATACACTTCTTCCCAAGAATTTTCCATGGAGAGGAGAGGATGGAGGCTAAGTTATGGAAGGCCAGAAGAGGTGCCAATAGATGTAGTTCGGAAACTCATGCGCTTACGCGAGAGAGTTGACAAGTTAGTCAGTATCAATGGAACATAGAGCTGCACAAAAAGATCGAAGCAGTATGTTTCGAACACTCTCATGTGGACCAACGGATGGAAAAGCTAGAAGACAACCTCGAGAAACTCACGGCCGAACTTGCTCTTTTTAGCCGGAACCATGCCGAAAAGACGACCCAAACAAACTTCATAACGGGGTCTGCCCATATGCAGACCTTGTTTGGAGGAAGAAAAGGATTATTCAAGTAGTTTCCTTTAGGTGTAAGTTCTAGTCATTCATCCTTTGTATTACTCATCGTATCCGTTTATCATCCCTGTAATCGATTATCTTTAATTCCAATGAAATTTCATGACTTAATCACAAAGGTATGCCAATTTCTATGACCTAATTTGACTTTAGGGCTTGGTCTGACCCAATTTGTGTCAAATATGGGTATAATCCGAACCCTAGATCCAAGTTCCTTCAATTATTTAGTTGATTTAGGCCAAAGGTGTTCTAATACTTGGTTATGTAGTTTGTGTGTAATGTTGGAACAATTTATTTTCTTTGTATGCTTTTCAGTCAATATTACTAGTTTATGTACTATGCCCACTTATGAGTAGTATGGGTTTTATACCCATACATACTTTATGTTTTATGGTTTTTGTTTATGGTTGCATTTGTAGATATTATGTAGGTAGAATATATCTAGTGAGTAAAACAACCCAACAAATTGCAAGGAGACAACAACAAAAACTTCGTCTCGGCTCGTAGGGAAGTTAAATTCCTCTTAATTCTCGTTTTCCATTTATTTTATTAAATTTTTTCACATTATGGACAATGTGATATTTAAGTATGGCGAGGGGTTTACACATGGCCAAACCAAATCTAAAACCGAAATTTTTGATCAAAGTTTTCAAAGACTCTTATTGCAGCAACAAAAACCATTATTTTTTTAATTACTTTTGACAAACCGGGAAACTAAGAAATAACGAGAAACATTAGAGAAAAAAACTAATCTACCTTAAAAAGTGATAAATTATAAATATGGTTTGTAATATTTGGACTAACTTTACGCAAAATATAGCGTTTTGCACCAAATCATTATGTTTATGAAAATTAAGCCTTCATGAAGATATTCAGAAAAATAATCATACATTGGATACTTTCGAGTGAGTCAGATACTTCTTGCGGATTAGAACTTGTCGTGAGTATTATATTCGAGATCAGACGAAATGTTGCATAAAAAGAAAGGTAATATGTTTCCAAAAACAACAAACGAATCCTATTCCTGTCACCAGAACACTAAAACCCTATCATACCATATTACCCTTTCACCTATAGAATTCAACATTTGTCTTCTACCGACAGACCCTAAAGAAATAGAATGCATTCTTTCGATTTTAATTTAATTTTTTGCCTACATTTCGCAAAACCTAGGTTGCCTCCAAGACTTAGGGAGAGAATCTTTCTCTTTGGCAATGATGTGAGGAAAAGGTGGAACCAAGAGGAACGAAGGCCACCATTTTGTGGGTTTTCCAAAAGCGCAATGAATAAAAGAGCAAAAAAATATGAAAGATATTTCGGCTGCGGAAATTGGTCTCATGAAGGAAGATGTAGAGTAAGTAAAACACAATCCCAATTACGGAACTAATGAGGGTGGGGGCTATTAGGCTTAAAGCCAAATGATCCATTAGATTTGGAAGTTATGTTTAGAACAGGGTTGAGAAAGAACTTATCCACATCTTATATTAAACCGGTCTTGAAGATCTGACCTTAAAAGAGTCAGATTAGTCGTACCCCTCCGAAAAAAAAGACAAAATAAGAAGGAGCTCGATTAGTCGTACCCCTTTGAAAAAACACCTTTTCCAAAATACCTGACAAAACCTATCACCCACACACCAAAACCTTTGGAAATATACTATCTTTTAACTTATGTAACAATTCACAAACTGGGTGGAGAATTGATCTCTCGTCAAGCATAGTGTTAATAAGTTGTATATTTGCTAAGAGTGTTTATAGATACAACATTACACGTATGTCTAGATATAATCCGAGTGTGTGTGAACATTGCGAGCACATGACGTTATGCATAAAAAGAAGCTCATAAAAACAAACCATAGTTTTAGATTTCACTACATATATCAACACGTTTTGCTCTTATGAATTTCAGGGACTTTCTGAAACTTCTCGGGATGTTTAGCTTCGGTTAACATGATGTTCAAAGAATTTGTGCAAAGCTTTATTAACGACAAACAAGGTTCAAGTGTGGGGATATTTGATGTATAAAAATTTGTGCATCTTTTTAACACTAAAATATCTCCAAATAAGCGTAATATCGGCAATTATAATCGAATAAATAACCACTAATGTTTATAATTTCTTTGTTTAGGAAAATATAACCTTGGAAAATAAAACAAGTTGATATATGAAGAAAAAAGAAGAAAACTGTGAAACAAACTCAACATAACCCATGGTGAAACAAAGCATGGCCATGTCAAGAACATACGAAGAAAAGACAAAAATCAAAGAGTCACAACATGGTTGTGATAAGCTCAACATACCCCATGTTAGAAGTACAAAAAGAAAAGACAAAATAGAAGATTCTAACGCTCAATATGGCTATGTTTACCATAAACACGCCCATGTTGATAGTACAAGATAAAAAGACAAATTTGGACTCTTATGGACTCACCACAGCCGTGTTCTCTCTCATGTTGTACCATCTAACAACGAGCAATTAAGACAATAATACAAAAAAGTTAACACGGGTCGTGCCCATGTAAACACGACCGTGCCCAAGTCAACACGACCATGTTCAAGCCAACATGGTCGTGTTCAGACAAAATTCTCATGCTGTACTTTCTGACAACACTATCAGACAAAACTCTAAACATCTAAACATGGTCGTTTTGACCTCCACACGGTCGTGTTTAGACCCCAGGTCAGCCTATAAATTCCTTGCCATTTTTCATTGAATACACACCACATCTACACCTTAAATCACATTAGTTTCTCTTCAACCACCTTCTTTCTCCACCATTAATAAGGGAATTCTCCCATCCATCCAACATTTGAAGATCAACGAGATTAAGCTCTTAAAAGAAGTAATTAGCATCAAATATTAGTCATCCAAATTGGTAAGATTGTTCTAATTTTATCATATTTGTATCTATTACTTTGATGTATAACATTATGTTTACTATTGCCTAAACTTTCATAGTATCGTCTTAGTTTATAATGAATCTTAATTGAAGACTAATAATATTAGTTAAACATGTGATTGGTTTATGATAAGTAAAGGTTATGTTATAATTCTCACGTGATAAGGAATGTTAAAATACTCTTAAAAGATACCCCAACTGCCAAGCTTGACGATAATCCAAGGAATTGCTAGTCTTGTGAGGCATTGGTTATAAACTGTAAAAGAAACACCAAGTACCGATCTTGATGATAAGTCGGGGAAGTGGCATTCTTGTAAGGACTTGGTTGAGAAAAAAAAACATAAATCCTAATATTGACATGGACCAAATGAAGTATTAGTAGTAATTGATCATCTTAAAATGGGAACTATTGGCAATGTTGTGAAAACAGGTTGTTGATGTTCTTCCACTAAAATCGTTAATTACTTGTCAAGTGAGCGTGCAACATAACCAATTTTAAACCACTCTTGGGTGGTTATTACATGAGTTCTATAATTGTTCAAGAGTTGTGTGGGTTAATACTTGGTAATTCAAGGTTGATCCATTACAACTTCAATAATCTTAATTGATATTTTAAGTATAATACAAATTCTATTATTACTAAATTATCAAGGACAACCCACTTAGTAATTTAAGGGATTGTCTCATCTTCAAAGTGAGTTATTTTATAAATATTTATTATAAACCACTTGATTACATAAAATAATGTTTTAGTGAAGATCATGAAGTTATGCATACATTTTTCTTTAATTATCATGGGCTAGGAATAAGGTAGGGGAGTTCTCGGTTCCGTTCGAAACGGTGAAACCTCCCAAACCAGTCATCGGTTTGGTTTCATAGTTGGTTATTTTCTTAAATTTTGATCGGTCGGTTTTAAAAATTTTAAACCGTAAAGAACGGTTTGGTTTACAGTTTATACCAAAACCCAGCCGTATAAAACCGAACCTGATCATATAATTTGATTATATTAAATTTTTTAAAATATTCGTTTATTATATATATGCATATATATTATCAGACCTAATCAAATTTAAAGTTCTATGAACTGTAAATGGAATATATTCATATAGTGAATAAAACATTGTGCAAGCCTAACTGCACAACATTTCAATCTAACTTTGTGCATTTTTCGAATTATAATCTAAATTTTTCTATAAATCTAACAATGTAATTTATGTTTCTACAAATTTTAGTGATATACATTTTCATTGTTTTGCGACACATTATTACTTTTTAAATGTTTGTTTGGAATTGGGAAAGCTTGTGTTTGACAGGTTGGTTAATTCTGAAAATTTGTTAAAGCTTTACTTACATATATCATATCTTATTTTGGACATGTCGCATAAAAGCCAATGTACCATCCCAAAATTTCAATAATAATATTTAATATATTATTTCCCCTGATAGACAAGTTTACTAGAAATTATAAACAAACAATAAAAGAATAAAGATGGAAAGGTAGTAGGTTATTCAGATGAAATTTAATTATGGACTAAAAAAGAAAGATGGGCCTTAGGTCCATAGGCTTAAGGGAGTATAAATACCCCTTAAACCCTAATTCTTTCCATTTCCATCCATTCCACACCTTAGCGTACACCTTAAAACACACACACCCTCTCTAATACAATCGGCCGTGACCGAAGGGTAGATCCTAGACCAAACCGAACCTAGATCTTGGTAAATCTCAACTATACAAGTAAGATACAAGCTTAGCACTTCATACCGGAGCTAACCGTGGCCTAAAAAACGCCTAAAGGTATGTTCTTTATCCTTAAAGGTTACATTTTTATGAACGGTTGGCCCTAGAACTTAATCCTAGAGTAGATCGGGTATGGATGAATCATAAAGTTGTAAACTTGATGATAAAAATGGACTTAATCAACCCATTGGTTAAAGATCTAGTTATCACGGGTTTGAAATAGATAAAGGTTCAAGATTTAGGCTATAAGCAGGTTAGATCTTGATGATGCAATAATATTGGGTGTAAAACGGTTAAGGAGAATGGATAAAGGGTGGTTAAAATCAATTATATGGACCATTAGCAGTCACCTGGGCTAAGAAAGGATCGAAAAGATAGAAATGTTGAGCTGGGAACATCAGACTTGAGTTCTCGGTATTGGAGATCTCTTTCATGATGTATTTGGTTAAGTTCTCGGCCGTGGGAGATCTCGGTCAAACCCGAGTTCTCGGTCAGATCAGGGTTCTCGGCCAGAACAAGTTCTCAGTTATCATGGGTTCTCTGCCAAGACTTCTCGGCCGCAGTTCTCTGTTGGGTTTTGGGTTGAGTCCAGTTGGGCCCAGATACCATCAGGGACAGTTGGGCTCAGATGGTGGACCGTTGGGCCTGAATTAACTAAACCCACATGATGCTAAGCCCATATCTAATTTAAAACAAACTAGCCCATTATCTTAAGTTTAAAAACAAGCCCAACTTAGAAAATACATTGGTTAACTAAAAATATCGACTAGATTAATTATACGGTTAATTAACGAATACATATATATAACAGTTAGCCGTGCACAATTAAAGAAGGGGATAACGATTGACGGTGAACGCAACAGGATTCAGGTGAGTTTCTAGCCCCACTTACTTGTTATGTTTTCGAGGCTGTGTGCATACTCGATGTGATACACTTACCCTAAGTGGTAAGTGTATGTCTTATATGATTTATGTATGAATGAATGCTTGATGATGGATGAACGATCTTCGGATATTGCATGTAGCTTCAAAGGATAGTGTAAAGATATGATCGATATATATATATATATATATATAAATTAAATATAAATGATGTATGTACGTATGGAAGTTATAATTAGGAATGTATAGAAAGACATGGAAGGTATGGTTAGAAAGGGAACGGACCCTAACAATATCCGCGAATGGAGGGAACGCACCCTAATAATATCCGCGATTGTAGGGAATGGACCCAAATAATATACGCGAATGTAGGGAACAAACCCTAATAATATCCGCGAATGTAGGGAATAGAACCTAATAATATATGCGAATGTTTTAGAACGAAGTATACGTATATGTGTATGTATAAAAGGAAGAAAGGAAAGTATGATAGTATGAACGTACGAAGAAGGGTAGAGAACTATGTATGTATATGTACCTTCGGGTGCGTATATGAGAGTGTGTATGGATGTATTGTATGTTACTTAATTAACTAGAACTCACTCAGCGCAGCTGACTTTTAGTATGCACGCAGGTGAGTAGGATGAGGCAGCTCACTTGAGGGGAACACGTGGCATTGAATAAGAGGCTGGTATCGGAAGACTCAAGACATTTATGTTTAATGTTGTTTACTTTGAAAGACAAGTTGTTGTCTAAGACAAGTTTTGGGATTGTTATGAAATGTTTTATGAAAGTTTATATATTCCACGAATGTTTTTTTATTAACTCTGATATTTAGAACTATGTGAATGAGTAAATCCAACGTCTAAATGTGAGGCACCGGTAACGGGGCCTTACAGCCAACGAGCCCAAACCGTGAAACCAAACTAAAACTAAACCATTAGTAACAGTCTGGTTTGGTTTGGTTTAAAATTTCTACGGTTTGGTTCACGATCTGATATAAAAACAGTGAAAACCGAACCGCGAGCACCCCTAAGGAATAATGTGTTATTCCCACATTTAATCACCATAGTAAGCTCATATGTAAGGCCCCGATCCCGGTGCATTACATTGGCATTGGATTTACTCATAAACACAACTCTAAATATCATAGTTATTTAAAACTTTCGCATAAATAATAAAGTCAACCTTTCATTACAAATAGGGACATAGTTTAGTTTGGGCCAGGGGTGGCCCCAGCCCCCTCCGTTTTTTCGTTCGGTAGTGTAAAGTAATCATTTTTTGGCCGAAATTATTTACACATAGTGTAAATTTATCCGTTTCTGACCAAAATTTTGAGCCTGGCCCCTTGTTTTTTTGCTCAACAGTGTAAAGTTATTCTTTTTTTTGCCCGAAAGTTTTTATACATAGTGTAACTTACCCCTTTCCGACCGAAACTTTGAGCCCGACCTCCATTTTTGCTCAGTAGTATAAAATTATCATTTTTCGGCCGAAAAGTTTTATGCATGGTGTAAATTCACCCGTTTCCGAACGAAATTTTGAAAACGCCCCCCTCTAGTGTATGAGTTTTTTTTATACATATTAAGTCCGCCCCCTCGACGTGCATGTCAAAGCTTTGCCACTGATTAAAACATTCAATACTTGTTTTCATAACATAAATTATCTTATTAAAACATTATGACAAATCTTCCTTGGATGTTAGTCCCTTCATATAATGTCATGTGTCTCTCTCTCAAGCCAGCTGCTTCAATCTATTTACCTGCGTGCATACTAAAAGTCAGCTACGCTGAGTGAGTTCTAGTTAATCATGCGACATACAATACATTCACATACTTATATATATATATATATATATATATATATATGTATCCAAAGATACGTATATCATAGTTAACCTGTTACCTTTCATACATGCATACATACTTTCATTCTTTCTTTCATGCTATTTATGTGTTTTAAAGAGCATTCCGCCCTATAACCTTCGCAGATATTATTAGGGCATGTTCTCTACATTCGCAGATATTATTAGGGTCTGTTCCCTACGTTCCCAGATATTATTAAGGTCTGTTCCCTACGTTCCCAGATATTATTAGGGTCTGTCCCCTACATTCGCATATATTATTAGGGTCTGTTCCTTGCATTCGTACAACCATACCTTCATACTATCATTCATACATACCCTACTTTATCATTCATACATACTTTATACTTAATTACATATTCTAACACATACCTTCCTTGGCGATACGTGCAATATCCGAAGATCGTTCACGTAACGACAAGCATTCATTCATAACTTCGATAACTAACACACATATCATATATGGCATACACTTACCCCTTAAGGTAAGTGTATTAACTATTCACATCAAGTATGCACACAGTCCCGAAAACATAACAAGGAGATGGGGCTAGAAACTCACCTGTAAACGATTCCTATTTGAGTTTACGGTAATGCCCTTCTTGAGCTGTGCACGGCTAACTGTGCATCAATTAAAAAGCATCACTTAACTACTCCTACTTATATTATATTTCTCAGTCATTTCCCATTTTAAGCATCGCCTTTACTTATTAATTAGTTACTTATCTTTAGTTCATATATCATATGAGTCCATATCTATCGTTTACGTACGTATACACTGTTTATCTTTCGTTTATTTGGAAATCAATTTAACGTATAAGTCCTTATTGGCATGTAAGTCATCTGGCGTATAAGCTGTCTAGCGTGTAAGTCTTAGATATATGTCCACACATATACGTTTTATATATAGATATACGGGCATGCATACATATACGCCCACATACATACAAGTCCATACATATACGTTATATATATGTGTGTGTGTGTGTGCATACACACATATACGCCCACATACATATACGCTGCGTACATACGCGGCTTATATATACATATACGCCATATACATATGCGCTACAACATATACGCTACAAAACTTATACGGCGTATATACATATACACCGTAACGTTCTGTTCAGCTTTCCATTTCGCGTTTTAAGGTTTTTCTTCGATTCCAGTGCCATCAGCCGCAGTTAACCACCATGGTTGGTCGGGGTTTGACCGTTTATGACCTAGGTAGCTTCGGGGTGTCCAGATCTGAGCTAAGGTGGCCCTTAAGCTCGTTTTTGTTTGATTAAACACCCGAATAAAGCTAGATCTAGAATCAAACGGATCATTTAAAATCACGGGGCTGCGATGTCGGGCTCTAACATGTTGTGTCAGCTGAGAAAACAATTTCTACCAAGTTTCATGCAAAATCGACTTCGTTTACCCGTCCTTTTCACGAACCGAACACTACTCGTTTTACCCGGAACGAACCAACTAACACGTTTACTATCATGTTCGTTACTTTATCAATAATCATGGTCCGTTCTATCATCCTACCAGTTTTCATGTAAATCCATACACAAAAAGTAAACCTTTTTAACAAAAACGTACCTTTGAGGTTTATGATCGAAATCACTCGAATAGACCAAAACCATATCAAACGAACTCGGAATTGAGTAATTCAAGCGGCCACGAAACCATCTCTCCGATATCTACCAGCTCTACCTACTTCCGCCCCCGGTGGCTGTCGCTACAGTTGCCGAAAAACTGAAACATTTGCCGGAAAAACTCCATTTTTGCTGGTACGATTTTGCTGATAAAAACCGGACTTCCCGAGCTCTGATCGAAGATCTGATTGGTGGAAATCTTCATTTATATGCTATGAACACTCCGGGAATCGTCGTGTCTTTGTGGGTTATTTTCTCAAAAATGGGAATTTGTTAAAGAATGTGTTTGGAGGCTATGATGTGTATGAATGAGATGGTGGCTACATTTATAGGAAGAGGGTAGGGTTTCATGTTTAACTTTTCATCTAATGACACTTATTCCCCTCATACTTTAGATAATTACATTTATCTTCCATATTTCATTTAAACCCTGCTTCATGTAAATATTAAACGACATTTGGGATGTTACATCATATCAAATGTTTACTAACTAATTCTAAACCAAGTTAAGAGGAGTTTTAACCAAGATGATACAGTTTAATCCTTGATCATCTCTTTTAAAAATACAAAAATACAAAAATATTGACTTTAATTTATGCTTTTAAATTTCTCTTTAAAACTTATTTATCAAATCAAAACTACTATAATGTTTACTTCCAGATAAAATAAATACAACGATTTAGTTGTAAAAATCAAACAAGTGTGTCCGTGGATCGATATTTGGTCCTTACCTATACTATTCTACATATATGATAGATACACTTGCCTATTTGTGTGTGGTTTAGTTAATTAATCGTTTTTATAAATTTAAAACTAGAATTGTGTGAAACAATCTCTTGAAGCTCAACAAGCTTTTTCGTACTCTATCAACATCGCATCAATAACGCATAAGAAATTATACCACAACAGAAAAATAGTTATTAGCCGTAGTTTTTTCTTTTGAGAAATTTAGGTCATACCTTGTCCTTTCAAGAATCATTTTTTTACACTGACCGTGGCGCCATTCGATACCTTTTCAACAAGCAAGATGCAAAACCCAGATTAATCCAACGGATTCTGCTACTTCAAGAGTTTGACATTGAAGTCCAGGATAATGTAATTCTCTTAGGAATGAGGGGTTATTCTATCTTATATTATTAAAACAAGTTAATCACATATTCATAATATAAATAATCAAAGAGTTAAGTTGATTCTTGATTTAGATGGTAACCTTCATATGTTGATTTTCTCGTCTAAAATATGCCTACTTGTTCACCTACTTTACTTTAATTTAACAAAGATGTAGTTTAAACAACCTTAAATGATTATTACTTCCGGTTAATTAAAAAACAAAGATTTATTATTAGAATTATTCGGTGCCCATGGATCGATACTTGGGTCTTACCAATAATATTCTACATATACGATATACACACTTGTCTATTTGTGTGTGGTTTAGTCTTAATAGAAATCATTTTTATAAATTTAAAACATGATCTTATGTGAAAAAAATCAAAGTTTTTTATATATGCACTCACGCACACATCAGATAATTGATGAAATTGAATATTTCATGACTCGTTTGTTAGTTATATAAGATAATTGATGAAATTGATAATTTATAATTGATATTCTTATTGTATGATTTTGTAAAGTGTATGAAATTAATCAATTTTTGAACTCGAAGCCCGACGCGTTCCGATTTTATGAATAACCTAAAATTAATGTTTTAACATGAATGTTTTGAAAATGAAACCATTTTTCAAATTTTGTAAAGTTAATATTGTTATTTTATGAGAGACTATTTTAACGTGTGCTTATGACGTAATAATATAATGTTAATTGTTAATAACGGTTTAAATCATTATTCTTTCCAAATCCAATAAACTGTTAAATAAGCTAATTATTAAAAAATGTTCTTTTCAAATTTAACAAATTAATTATGTTAAATTCAATAATTTTTGTATTCTGAAAATTATTCGTAATATTGGATGATTATTATAGAATAAGTGATTTACATCACTAAATGAAAATTCACATAAAGTTAAAAATATAACGCGGTTATGATTTATAAATAATTAAAGAAAGTTGAATTCTAGGAATAATTATCATAATTATTGCATTTATTTAAATTTAAATTGGAATGAGCTAAATTTTCAATTCACCCTAAAAAGTTTTGACTATTTTATGAAACTGATTAATAATGGTCATTATTAGCCTTAAAATACATGTTTTCTTTAGACTTTTTAAATACCGACTTAGCTTCTTTTTCTAACAAACCCCAATTGGCAGATGCTTCCCTTCACCCAACCGTTTTCTAATATGTATTTAGCCTCCACCTGTCGTCGTTATTCGAATGTTGCATAGTCAAGGTATTTGAACCACCCATTACTTGTCTCTTTATTGGGAATCAAAGCCCTGAGTTTATTTTTGTTCCAATAGTACGGCACGAAAAAAATCAAATTTTGGTAATTGAGTTTTGGATCAGTTATGGGGTTTGAATGAAGATGACGACTTGTTTGTTTTATTTTGTACTATGCTATTGACCCATGTACGACACGGGTGGTAATATATAAATCGTATAACAATCACACGTAATTTTAAACGACAAGATAGTTTAGGATATATATTCAATCCTTACAACTCTCAAACTTTAGACCAAATACTCAACTAAAAAATATAAAATCGATTCCAGGCCGATCAGAACTTTAGACCAAATACTCAACTAACTAAAAAATAGATTTATTCTACCTTTAGACCAAATGATATCAATATATAATCAATCAACAAAGCTATTACATTACTACCATTGAAACCGAAACTTTAATTAGAACCAAATCGGTGGAAATTAAATACTGAAGAAAATAAATTCCTTTATAATTAAAATAAAATCGTATCACTCTAGAATAGTTCGTGTGTTTTAAAAGACCAGAATTTAAATCAATCACGATAACCCTAATTCAAAAATCGTTTACAAATCCAAATGGTTTTTTCTAAATCATTAACCGAACATATAATATTATTTGTGTTTCTTTGATCAAACAAAAATTTCTCTATGATAAAAAAATAAAATAAATATAATCAAATAACTTCGATATCTTAATTAATTGATGCAAAATATTCAGAAAAAGAAGCACCATAATCGCGTAAAGGAAGCAACAACATCATCAAGATCTGGAACTTGATTTGGTACAACAAGAGATAGTTGATAATAAATATGGAGATACAAATAAGGAGGATGATAGCGGTCGTGATATAAGGAACTTGTGAGATAGTCAATTAGGGTTTATTTAGTTACCATATTTGAAGTATATGGATTAAATACAGGTCGGGCATTACATAAGATAAATGGATTGTTGATTAACATTATCAAAGCGTTTGTTTCATACTATTTTATATTCAAATTTATAAATTAAACTAATTACGAATTGTTTATGGCATTCTATTTATGAATCATTTTATCATTGTTTTGCATAAATGCATACGTTTACTTCAAAAAAGTAATATTTGTAAGTAGTTCATGCTCACCTACTTATTTTTTTAATTATGTTATCAATTAATTTTTTTAAATTTCAAATATGTCAGACATATTTTTTCAATTATTTAGGGTATCAAGTTGGATTCAGTACTAAAACTTAAGGATCCTAATATCAAAGAGCGCAAAGCAAATGGACTTTAAACATTTGATAGGCGTGCTGTGAAACTTGGGTAACATGGGACCAGTCCGTGTGATCAACTCTTAGGAGTATTCCGTTTTTATTATACTAATTTCATTTTTAGTTAAGAGTGTTTTGTTTCTGTTTCTAGAAAATCAGTGCCATCACTAGTACAAAATCGGGCTTCGGTGACACACAAAAATCATCACTGTAGGTAGTTAGTGATGGTTTTTTTCGCTAAATATGTCACCAAAGGTCACACTATTGTAGATGTTGTTTAGTGACACACAAAAAATCGTGACTGTAGCATATAAAAATCAGTCACCGTAGAGTAGAGGTGTCACTATAGACCAGTGATTTTTGTTCCACTTTAATCAAATAATGTCAATATAAACCCTTTTCAGTGACACATATTTTTTCGGTTAGTGTCAATATATCAACAATTAGTCACATGAATTTTTTTTTTCAATGTGACGTGTTGCTTGAAATTGATCACATTACACTATGTTCAGTGTGACTATTGGTTGGTATTTGATCACAATTAGAAATCAAGTTGTTAATCTAAGTTGTGACTATTACATACCTTCTAGTGACATAACACAAATGAAAATGTGACCTAAAACGTTTAATATAAACTAGTCTTATTTTAAGTGTCACTGTTGTGTATCCTTTAGTCACACTAACTTTGAAAATTTCTTGTTACATTTCCATTTAGTGATATATATTACATAGTTACATGACCCTAACACACTTGTTGTCACACTATTATTAAATAAATGTGAGTTTTTATGTATTTTAGTGACTAATAATTTTGAACAATGTGACTATATGTAGTTAGTTATCACACAATTGTTAATTTAAGTTGTGACTATTACATACCTTCTAGTGACATAACACAAATGAAAATGTGACCTAAAACGTTTAATATAAACTAGTCGTTTTTTAAGTGTCACTGTTGTGTATCCTTTAGTCACACTAACTTTGAAAATTTCTTGTTACATTTCCATTTACTGATATATATTACATAGTTACATGACCCTAACACACTTGCTGTCACACTATTATTAAATAAATGTGAGTTTTTATGTATTTTAGTGACTAATAATTTTTAACAGTGTGACTATATGTAGTTAGTTATCACACAATTGTTAATTTAAGTTATGACTATTACATACCTTCTAGTGACATAACACAAATAAAAATGTGACCTAAAACGTTTAATATAAACTAGTCTTATTTTAAGTGTCACTGTTGTGTATCCTTTAGTCACACTAAGTTTGAAAAATTCTTGTTGCATTTTCATTTAGTGACATATATTACGTAGTTACATGACCTTAACACACTTGTTGTCACACTATTATTAAATAAATGCGAGTTTTTATGTATTTTAGTGACAAATAATTTTAAACAGTGTGACTATATGTAGTTAGTTATCACACAATTGTTAATTTAAGTTGTGACTATTATATACCTTTTAGTGACATAACACAAATGGAAATGTGACCTAAAATGTTAATATAAACTAGTCTTATTTTAAATGTCATTGTTGTGTATCATTTAGTCACACTAAGTTCGAAAATTTCTTGTTACATTTCCATTTAGTAACATATATTACGCAGTTACATGACCCTAACAGACTTGTTGTCACACTATTATTAAATAAATGTAAGTTTTTGTGTATTTTATTGACAAATAATTTTGAACAGTGTGATTATATGTAATTAGTTATCACATAATTGTTAATCTAAGTTGTGACTATTACATACCTTCACTACATGAAAAATGAACTTTGGTCACACGAAAAAAGTTTGTGGTGTGGCCATTGTCTTACCGTTTGTTACACATAATCCTTTTGTAATATAAAGTGTGGCTATTATCATACTTTTGGTCACACATAGATAAATGTGGCTATTTCATAAGTTTAACAAACCCAATATCATAAATTCAAAATGAGTTTACACTACCAAACCTTTACTAATAACTTATAAATTCAAAATATTTGAAATTACTACTAACTACTACCGACCTCAAACTTTCTCATAAACTCATCAAATTGTTTTTTCCTCATTTCTTCATTTTCCTTAAGTTCTTTTTCCATTTGTTCCATTCTTTGCACTCATTCTTCCAATTCGTTTCTTGACTTCCTTTATTTTTCTAGTTCTTTTTCCTTTTCGACTCTAAATTTTTGAACCTAAAATTGTTCAAATATTAGCATCATAACTACTAAAGGGTTAATGTGAGGCGAAACCTCAAAGCCAAGTAGGGGTGTTCACTGTCCAGTTTTCGTGGTTTTTCGTCAAACCATAAACCAAATCGTTGGTAACGGTTTTTGATTTATGTAAACCAAAACCAAACCGTATAACTTTTAAACCGAACCAAACCAAACCAAACCAAGCAGATATATAATAAATTAACTAATATATTACCCGATAACGAGCAAACATACGAGCGATCACATTATTTGGCACCATTCTGAATGTAGCCCAAGGTTAATCATATTGCTCGATTAGTATTTTTATGATATTCCTATGAATCTCATGACTCGCAAACCTATAATATTAAGTAAGTATATTTGTAACATAAATAATGAAAATTTTATATTTAAAAACATACTTATCCTCAATAAATTTCTTCCCAGAGGTATCCCGAGGCGCGATAGATGACGTGTCTCTCACAAGTATACATTTGTAGACCATCGACATCGCCACTACCAACACCTTCCTCATGTGATCTAGCAAGTTATGTCCCACCACGATGGTTTCACCCTTCCTAGGTATTGTGGTACGTCCACGCATAGCACGACGACTATCACGCACAATTACATTCAATGTTGTAAAAGTAGGTCCACAAGGCTGAGTACTCTCCGAGTACTCGCTACAAAGTATGGTGCCGAGGGGAGTTTCTTTAACTCCGCCTAGTTACTAAAAATTGGTCAAAGGTGGTCAACATTTTCCTGAATCACATCTAGTTGATTAACTTGGGTCTATTTTGACTTAAAAAATACAACATAATTCGTATTTCTATAATATTAAAGAACGAATATCATTATTTTTAATTAATGATTAACATTTTTTAGAATAATTTAGTGTTTAAAAATGTATTTCTCTTATGTATATTGATATTCATTTATTTTGTTATAAATATTAGTAAACTTATGATGTTTGAAATATATATATTACCCAAAATCTAATATATATATATACTCCCATAGTTCTCCGAGTACTCTCTCCAAGGGGGTCGGCCGTCTAGGGACCGCCTAACGACTTTTGCAACATTAATCACATTAGACATAATGTATACACAAACACAAACTTGAATCGACGACCCGTTGATGATAATAATAAATTTCAACTGTACTAAAAAGTCCTAACATGTATTCACACATCGTATCATGGCAAATCAACCAAACATTCATCATACAACTTAACTTATGATCACTTAGTTCACGAGATAGATTATAGCATGTACAAACTGATTTTATTCACTAAGAAAAGATTAAGTATAAATTCTACAAAATTTACCACAGTAGAATATATGAATTAGGTTTCTCAATAAATTTTTATTATATTTTTCTCATGCATACAAAACTCACAATAATTCAACCATTACAGATATGTACCAACAGGTCAGCAGATTGCACAACAAACACTTGTTTAATGGTTCTATCAAGTCATTAATCCAAATAGTACAAGACCAATTGCATTGTCTTCAAAACACATAATACTAATTTTTAGAAATGAAACCAACCTGTTTGGTTTTATCATTAGGGAGTTATGGTGTCGGAAAGATATACCGGAATATAACTCCTCGAATCAGCTTTGACCAGTGTTTTTGTAAAATCATAAAAACTATTCAAAACTCGTCCAAAAATAATAAACTTTACCTTTCTGGAAACTAGACTCATAGTAATATATCCTTGAATCAACAATCTTTCAATAATCATCTTTTAACATCAAGTTACATACCAATAAATAAACGAAAACGAAGCTGTTAGCAAACTGCCGTCATCAAAACTCAAACCTTAACATATTTATGACATTTCTATGGTTCTAATTCACCAATTAACCTTTTAGTGATGAAAGAAGATGTACTAAGCTTAAATTACAAGTGAAATACATACCTTTTTAGCGATGAAAGAAGATGCACTAAGCTTCAATTATAGAAATAACAGTTAAAATTGAAAAATCCCCAAACTTGGTTCTTAGGGTTCTTCACACTCAACAGGAATCCGGAAAAAATAGAGATAGAATTGATGGAAACCGACACCACACGTGAATTTCTCTCGCAAAAATAAAAATATTAGAGCCTGGAATCAAAGGATTTGGTTAAGAATTGAGTGAGTTAGAGAATTAAGGATGAAGTATTATGGTGGGTGTAGAGAGATGAAGAAGAAGAATAAGGAACGAAGAGAAAGAGAAAAAGGTAGGTTAAATATGTGGTCAAATTAGATTTAAGAATGGGAGGGTAATTCAAATTTTTTTGAAGAAAAGCAGGGGGTGAACTTAATTTGAAATTTTGAGGGAAGTGAAATTAATAGGAACTAAATAGAATTATTTTTTTATTTTTAATAATTAAAATAAAGAGTTGTTGGTGTGTATATATATATATATATAACAACTAATTAAACCTTAATAATATAAGAAATTGTATTTTAAATATAAAATCATATAAAATAAATACAAGTGATATTTATAGTTGCTTTAAAAGAGTTGTATAAGAGTGTAATAATCAGTGTTAATGGCCAATAAATCATACCTTCATTAGTGGGTCATACTAGTTCTTGATCGGTGTTAGTGTCTCATTATAACATCTATCATGTCATAGTTGCTTTAAAAGAGTTGTATAGGAGTGTCATTAGTCATGGATAGGTGTTAACGCCTGAAGCACACCATGCTTTCGTCAATAGGTCTTATTTGGCTATCATTAGTCATAGTTAGATGTTAGTGTCCCTTGGTTACGTCATAGTTGCTTTAAGAAGTTTGTATAGGACTATCATTAGTCATAGTTAGATGTTAACGCCCAAAACATGTCATACATTCATCAATGGGCCTTGATTGGTATTAGTGGCCATTATAGCATCTACCATGTCTCCGTTGCTACAAGAGGGTTGTATATGAGTGTAGTGAGCCATAGGCATGTGTCAACGCCCAATAAGATGTCATACTTTTATTAATGGGCCATATTGGGCTTGAATTATTTTTAATGGCCAGTATGGTCTCTATCATGTCATAGTTACGTTAACAGGTTGTATAGGAGTGTAGTGAGTCATAGTTGGTCATCATATTTTGCATTAATGGGCCGTCTTGGGCCTTGATTGTTCTTAGTGACCCATTGTAGTCTCTATCGTATCATAGTTTCTTTAAAATTGCTGAATATGAGTTTAGTGAGTCATAGTTTGGTTAACGCCCAATAATATGTCATACTTTAACCAATGGTGTTTGTGGCCCATTATAGCCTTTATCACATCATAGTTGCTTTAAGAAGGTTGTATAGGAATGTCATTAGCCATAGTTAGATGTTAATGGGCGATAACATGTGATACTTTCATCAATAGATCTTATTGGGCCTTGTTGGTGTTAGTGGCCCATTATAGCCTTTTCCATGTCATTGTTGCTCTAATGGGCGATATTAGGGCTTGAAATCTCTTAGTGGCCTATTATGGCATGTGATAAGTAACATTAGATATTTAAGGGTTATATCGTGTTATAGGAGTCATTTTAGACCGTAATAGACAAAAACAATTCATACATGTCCTAATGGACCATATTGGGACTTGAAATCTCTAATGGCCCATTATGCATATAATTTTAAATTGTGTCTTAAGAGGTACAACTCGCCTAACCGTCAGTATACATTAAACATAGGGGTGGCAATTGGGTTGGGTTGGGTCGAAACAGGTATGGGTCGGAACGGGTTATGGGTCGAAACGGGTCAGGGTTGGAACGGGACAATTAAAAAAGTGTTGTTATGGTTCGGGTCGGAACGGGTCATGGTCAAAAGGTTCGGGTCATAACGGGTCTAGGTCAAAATGGTTCAAGGTCGAAACGGGTCAAAACAGGTTTCAGGTCGTTTTTTTATTTTTATTAACAAGGACAACGGAGGAAATGTTTTAGTTTTTTTTAGTTTTTCTGTTTTTTATTTATATTTTGACTTATGATTTTTTATTATTGTTTTTAACCATTTTTTTAAATTGTGTCTTAAGTGGCACAACTAGCCTAACCTGTCGATATACATTAAACATAGGGGTGGCAAATGGGTTGGGTTGGGTCGAAACGGGTTATGGGTCGGAACGGGTTAGGGTCGAAACGGGTCAGGGTCGGAATGGGTCAATTATAAAAAGGGTTGTTATGGTTCGGGTCGGAACGGGTCAGGGTCAAATGGTTCGGATTATAATCGGTCCGGGTCAAAATGGGTCAAGGTTGGAACGGTCAAAACGGGTTTCGGGTTTTTAATCTTAACTAAAACCTTAGAAAAAATTCAAAAAAATTTCAAGTTAAAAAAAAAAAAACCTAAAACATTTTCTCCCGTGTCAACGTTCAGCAAAAAAAATTGAGAAATGAGCCTAAACCGAAAACCAACTCATTGAGTGAGAACACTCGTGTTTGCTCGTTTCGGCAATTTTTCAGATCGTTTCAACACTTAACATCTCATTTTAACAGCAAAGAACATGTTAAACAGCTCGTTTCAGAGAGTTTTCAGTTCATTTCAACACTTAACAGCTTGTTTTACAGCAAACCGCATGTTAAACAACCCGTTTCAACGAGTTTTCAGTTCGTTTCAGCACTTAACAGCTCGTTTTTACAGCAAACAGCATGTTAAAAAGCTCGTTTCAGGGATTTTTCAGTTTGTTTCAGCACTTAACATCTTGTTTCTGCACTTAACGATCGTTTCAACACGTTTTGACCAGTTTTGCGGCAATCCAGCAATAAAAAATCAGCAGTTCAGCTTGTTTTTGCCCGGTTCAGCAGGTTACATAACCAATACTTCAAAACGTTAGCAAAAAAAAACTGAGAAATGAGCCTAAACCGAAACCCAACTCATTGAGTGCGAACACTCATGTTTTCTCGTTTCGGCAATTTTTCATATTGTTTCAACACTAACAGCTCATTTTAATAGCAAAGAGCATGTTAAACAGCTCATTTTAGAGAGTTTTTAGTTCATTTCAGCAATTAACAGCTCGTTTTTACAGCAAACCGCATGTTAAATAGCCCGTTTCAACGAGTTTTCAGTTCGTTTCAGCACTTAACATCTCGTTTTTACAGCAAACAACATGTTAAACAACTCGTTTCAGCGATTTTTCAGTCTGTTTCAGCAGTTAACATCTTGTTTCCGCACTTAACAGATCGTTTCAACGCGTTTTGACCAGTTTTGCGGCAATCCAGCAATAAAAAATCAGCAGTTCAGCTCGTTTTTGCCCGGTTCAGTAGGTTACATAACCAATACTTCAAAACGTTTTGTGTTTTCAATCTAGAAAACAAGTATAGGCAAACGTATAGCGTTTTTAAAACCATTATGTAAGTATGTCCGTGTTTTTAATCCAAAACCTAGTGTCGCGTGTAATAGAGTTTTCTCAAAACCAAATGAATGCATTTGACTCGCTAACTGTTACCTAGTACAAGTGTTTTAAGTTATGAGAGTTTGTTTAACAACACATGACTCTAAGACCCATGTAACACACAAACACAAACGTGACCTGAATAATCGTTGGTGATAATAAGTAATGTCAATAGTACCAAAAGTCATAACATGTATCCACACATTATATCATGGCAAAGCAACCAAATATTCATCATACAACTTAACTTATGATCATTCAGTTCACGAGACAGATTCTAGCATGTACAAACTGATTTTATTCACAATGAAAAGATTAAGGATAAATTCTACAAAATTTACCATAGTAGGATATATGAATTAGGTTTCTCAAACAATTTTTATTATATTTTTCTCATGCATAGAAAACTCACAATAATTCAACCATTACAGATAGGTACTAGACAGGTCAGCAGATTGCGCAAAAAAAACTAGTTTAATGGTTCTATAAACCTATTAAACTAACCGGGTTATCTTTTAAACTCATAATACTAAGTTCCAGAAGTGGAACCAACCCGTTTGGGGTTGTCATTAGGGAGTTATGGTGTCGGAAAAATGAACCAGAATATAACTCCCCGAATTAGCTTTGACATATGTTTTTGTAAAATCATAAAAGGTATTCAACACTCATCCAAAAATTACAAAATTTACCTTTCTGGAAAAATTACAATACTATGGCCCATTGAAAAACATAATGTAGTCTTTAGTCACACATTAAAATTAAAACTGTCGTTATAATCGCACCTAATTAATTATTAATATTTTTACACACCTAATAAAATGAAAAATTATAATATGGATAATACCGATCTATAAAGACAGGAATTATTTTTAGAGGCACTATTTTTTAAACTTTAGTCACACTACCCTAGCACACCTTTAGTCACACTCTTTTGTAAAGAATGTAACTAAGACGATAAACTACTAAGACAACACTAACGTTTTCTTAAAGAATGTAATGGTCACATGTTGACTATAAAGTACTTACATTTCACTAACATTTTCTTAGTAATGAACATTTAGTCACACTTAACAAAGTGAACAATTATCATATTTTACTTCTAGTTACAAATTGTATGCAGTTACCATTACCATAATATATATTTTGTCACACATCCAAATTGGAGATGTGACCAAAAAGTAATTATACATCTATAACGATGATTGTTTATTGAAGATTTAGTCACGTCTAACAAAGTGAACAATTAACATATTTTACTTCTAGACACATATTATATGCATTTACCATCACCATAATATATATATTTTATTACACATCCGAATTGGAGATGTGCAAATAAATACTTATACATCAATAACGTTGCCTTAGTATTAAAAATTCTAGTCACACCTACTAAAATGAACTGTGACTATAAACTACTTAGACATCACTAACGTTTTCTTAGTATTAATCGTTAGTCATACCTAATAAAGTGAACAATCATCAAATTATAATTCTAGTCACATGTTTTTTTTCCATTAATCATGGCCATAATATATAATTTGTCACACATCCATATTCGAGATCTGACCATAAATTTTTTATACACCAATAACTATTTTGTTAGTTTAAATTTGTAGTCACACATAATAAAATGGAAGTTGACCATTTGTTACTTCTAGTCACATGTTTTTTACATTTATTATAACTATTAGTTAACGTTAGTGACACACTGTAATTTTAAATGTCACCATAAACTTTAACATATGGTAACACAATTAATTAGTGTGACCAATAAACATAAACTTAATATCACACAAACAAATGTTTACTATCATTATAAATTACATTTACTCACAGTTACGTTATGTCACTGAATGTGCGCCATTATATAGTGACACAAACAATTTCCATATGTGACCATATGCTTATCTTTGGTATCACAAAAAAAAAAGTTACATTTGTGACAAACGAAAAACGTGATGACATTTGGTCACATTCCGATTAAACGTCACTAATATTTGTGACATACATTATATTAGTGTGACTAAAGAGGTGATTCTCTATGCAACAGTCACACAAGCCCGCTGAAATCGTCACCAAAACATTCCAGGAATTTTCAAGCATACATACGGTGACACTTTTCTTCGAAAGTGTCACATAGACCTGACGGGGTGCATGTAACTAAAATTCGATTTTGTACTAGTGCACTAAGTATAAGGCTTATAAGAGTGCAAAACATGTTTCATGTTATGTGATGTTTTAAGTGAAACATGAAGGGGTTTCTCTAGCATATTATCATACTTTATTGTTTATCCATGGATGGCCAAAATTGATTTTTATATATTCATTAAGTTGTTGCAAGTCACGTGAGTGTCTTCTTTGATTCGGTTATAACTTAAGTTATAATGCTTAATTACTTTTATCATTATCTATATCTGGCATACTTTCACCACAAATATTTTGAGGTAAAGTAATTGTTTCTCATACTAACATCGGTCATCACACTTCTATTAACTGAAGTAGTTTGATGCCTTTAAGAAACTTCCATTTAAATTTAAAAGAAGATAATTGCATGTTGTAGTTTGTTTTAAAATGACTATCAACATCTTATTAAGAGCCAAGAGTATATTTTGCAACGATTATCAACATATTATTAAGAGACAAGAGTATGTTTTGCAATGACTATCAACATCTTATTAAGAGCAAGGAGTACATACTGACTTACAAATACTATTTAATTAGACATAATTTTAACACATGATCAACTATATGTCGTGTTATGAAGAGCCAAGAGTAAATATTGACTTAAAATCAATTTTAAATAAAGAAGGTAAAGTTACAAACAGAATAACAAGTGTTTTTTACAACAAAATATTTGAAAGCTTATAAAGTTTTATTTTTATTAATTTCAGAATATAATTTCATTATTTGTAACTTTATGTATGTAAATAGCATATTTTATTTGCTCATTCCAAGCTATATTTTATTTTTAACAACTATTTGATATTCTAAATTTATACACCAACTAATAAATTATTTTACTAAAATGCAAAAATTCAATTGTTAAATCCGAACAATATTTTTCTCAAGACTTTCCACTCCTCCCATTTATTCTAATTGAAATATATATAAAACAGAGGCCCAATATATTTGAAGGCCTAAAGTTCTAGCTTTACTCATTTACCCTATTGGGCCGGTCATATATATATATATATATATATATATATATATATATATATATATATATATATATATATATATATGACCGGCCCAATAGGGTAAATGAGTAAAGCTAGAACTTTAGGCCTTCAAATATATTGGGCCTCTGTTTTAAAAATTAATTATATTCATAATATATATAATTTGTACTCTGTTTCTAGTCACATTTAATTGTGTATTATGCTGGTAAGATAATTTGTTATTAGCTTGAACGCTTGGTTCAAATCCCAACTGTTGTTTTTTTCTTCTTTTTGCAATTGTATATGAGTGCAATGGGTGACATACCCCTTTGGGCTCTAAAAAAAGTCCAATTATGAATTATCTTTAAGGAGCTATCATTTATGTTAGTCATATGATTCGTAATTTTGTCTTTTAGACCTAAACATCCAATGCTAAAAATACTCTTTGACGATTCTAATATAAACTTGATTTCAAATTCATGTAAAAGAATAAAATAGTTGAAGATCCTTGAACTGGAAAATCTGCTATTAAAGGTTACATATTGTTAGGCATATTCTTATTAATTTGTTACTTTGTTTTGTAGATCTTCCTTTCAATACCACTATAAAACTGAGCATCAATTATTTTGTTTCTTGTGACATTTTTGTATAAAAGGAATTAAACATAACTTATGTTGGAGTTTTATATATTAAAGTTAAGCATAAATAGATCGGTTTTGAGTTGTTTTTTTATAGCTAATGGGTCAGGTAAATTGTATAACTTGCTTAAAACTGAACAACATTGCAAAAAGCCCCTGTTTTTTTACTTCGCTTTAGGTCTCAAAAAAGGTTGGGCCGTTACTCTGTGTGTATATATATATATATATGTATAGAAAAGAGTTCAAATAAAAAAAATTGTTTTGTGAGAAGTGTGAGAAGACTTTAAAATAAAGTACACCACTCAAATAGGACACTATAACATGTAAATAGAAAACTATACAACTTTTAAAAACCTACCAATCTCAACCACTAGATCTTAGATCAAAGGGTGTATGTCTATTCTTATACTTCTCACAAAACTATTGTTTTTTACATTAACCATATCATATATATATATATATATATATATATATATATATATATATAGTTAGGTTCAAAAGGGAACTCCAAAACAGTTGGGAACTGGGGAACACTCATCCCAATCTTTGATCGTTTCCTCACATCCTTATGGTACATCACCAATCACTTACATCAAAAAATAATTAAAAAAATTTATAAAACAAAAAAAAATTGTTTACATGCGAAACTATATATAAAACAAAAAAATTTATAAAACAATATATAAAGAGAGAGAGAAAAAAAATTGAATATGAGGATGTTAGGCTTGTAACATTTACATGCGAAACTATCAAACTATGTCGTTTTAAATAAGCTAAATAAGCGTTCTCAAAAATAATTGATTCTATTTTCTTATTACTTGTTTCTTTCCATTAATACAGAAAACGATATTATGTATCTAATTCTAAATCATCTTGTTCATCTATGGATATCATCATGTTCTCATGGTAACCAATACTCCCATGAAATTATTAAATAATATTTTCTTTTATTATGTATTACTTTTGAATAAAATTCAACGATATAGATATACTCTTATTATTATTAATTACTTCATGTTAACTAGTACTCCTATAAATATATATATATATATATATAGGAAGGATCAAGAGAGAACTCCTATTTAGGGAGAGAACTAAGGAACTCATAACTCAAGGGTTATAATTGTAAATTTTTAATTTTCCAATAGATTTTAAAAACCTACAGGTCGTGAATCGAAGCATTTGATGATTAAGAACCTTAAATCATTATAAGTCGACCCTCTGCTGCATACACCTCCGTTAATCGTATCTACAGCTTCGATTCAACCATTGAACACGCCAATTGAAGGTATCTCTTCCTTATTCATGTGTGATTTTATTGATTTTCGTTGTTTACCTCTTAAATTGATTAGATATTGTTTCATCTGCAAGATCTACAATAATAATTACACCGTGAGTCCGTAATTTGGTGATTCTAGGTCAAAAACGGTCCGAATCTTGTGATTTAAGGTAAAAATTGGGCATAATTTGTTAACTCTAGGTCAAAATCAGCTATTACTCTAGGGAAAATAACATAATTTGTTTGCTTCATGTGTTGATTTCTTAGTTTAGTTAATTAATCACGAGTTAATAGATCATTAGGAGATAAATGAGTATTACAACTGGGAAATAATGTGTCATACAAAGTATTGCATATGTGTAATACTGTTAATATTAAGTATAAGTAATAATAATAAAAAAATTTAATCTGATACACCGTATTATATTGTTATATCTGCGTAAAACAGGGTATTACATACGTTTAATACAGAGTATTGAGTATTGCATACGTATATTACTATTAGTATTGAATATTTGTAATAATTAAAAAATAAATATTCTGATATATGTGAGATCATCTGCAGACATAATGTCAAATTAGGCACATTTACCAAAAATCTTTTGCAATATGCTTGTGTTAAACAATAAAGTGACATCTTGATCCATGTAATGCACATATGTAATATAATGTATTATGTATTATATACATGTAATATAATGCAGTATACATGAAATTAAATAGGGGTGTGCAGGTTATGGCTTAGACTCATGAATCTGGTTTACAAAAACCATTTAGAATAATCGGTAATAGAAACAAGTTTGATTCCGATTTTGGTTTTCAGCAATAAGCAGGAAATAGCCCCGTCCAGGTATGTATTCGGTGAAGTAGGCACAGAACCGTGGACACATGAGAGTTACTTGAATAATGCTCTTTATTTGCTATGGTGAAGAAGCTAGATAGGTAAATAATCAAATTAACTACTGTCATGTTTCTTACACTTTTACTTGAATAATGCTCTTTACCAGATATCATTTTACTATTGTTATACTAATTATGTTTTTGGCATTAGGAAGTTTCATGTTGGATTCTTACGGTAGTAAGGCAACCTGTTGTAAATAGGTCAAGAAATGTTCAAGTGCTACTTAATCAAGATAGAGCAAGGAAAACGCCACAAATACGTAAACAATCATGACTCACGCAAGTGCGAGAAGGTCCAGACTACTAAAGAAGCCGCTACTGCAACTGACACGACTGCGAAGGGGTCACCGCCTGATCATGTTGTTCACCGGAATGTTAGACGATCGGCCCACAATGCTTCTACATGATTTTCGTGCCTTTCACATCTCATTACATTGTTAAATGTATTCAATAAGTGTGTATTACACGTGTGTTGCATATTATTCTTTAGAACATTGTTATTAATTTTGACATCAACCATTGTAACCCAGATGAATGTGATACATATGCATAGTTGAGCGTTATATTGGGGTTTTAATCATTGCATATGTGAACTACATACATAGCAAACTCCACCCAGTGTCGTACATGCGTACTATCTATGTGGTAAAAATATCGTTTACACACGTTTTGACCGATACATGTTCACATTGCGGTACACACTTGCCATTCAGTCTTTATACAAATGTTACACACATGTTGTGTTACGCACACACACACACAGACACACATATATATATATATGCAATGTTTTGAGCTTTATTTACATCTTTTAAACATCAAGTGTACCCCGTATGTAAAATCCCCTTTTGGTCTTATTTGTTTGTATTGTCGAACATCGTATACGTGTATAGTGTTTAGACCATACACATACCCATTACGTACATTTAATGTATAATTTGTGTTTAATTCACGTAACTACACACCATTAATGCATAAAATATTTAACGCACCTGCCAATCACATGTTTTTAGTTTTGAGCCTTTGACATTCGCATCCATGTAAGAAAACAAACTTACATAATAACGCGTAACATACACATTCATCCATGCCAACCAACTCTTTTTATTCATATGCATGTATCAAACAAACAAACATTCATGTTAAACTGATTCACATTATCATAAACTACACGACACCTTATGCGTTTACAAAACTGTTCTTTCTTTCATTCATAATGATAAAGTATTATCCATCAAAAACCCTTACACAAGACTTTTTTTAACCTTTAACTTTTTTTAGTTTTTGCTTTCCCAATCTCTAGCATTTTCCAACATATGTTTCTTGACAATGTTTGATCCCGAAAGCAATATGCGGGTTATGTATTTCACCCGAAGAATCTTGATCTGTTCAACCTTCCTAATATCAATCAACCAGGTCGCATCCTTTATCAAATAATCCGTGACATTATCTGTTTTTGCCGATGGTAACTTTATTTTCTTGGCCTTGCTGAACTCATCAACCGAATTTAGGTAATTGGAAAATATGTCGGTCTGTGTAAACAAAAAAACAACCATTACTACTCTAATAAATATATGCATTGTTAATATAATACACATATGTAATACTATTGAATTATATATATATATATATATATATATATATATATATATATATATATATATATATATATATATATTCACCACTACCGTATTGAAATTGCGTTTGACTTACCACTTTGTACGTCGTACTTTTATACATGGAAACCGGACTGCATCTAAAGTTGTACACGCTCAACACCATGTTGTAAAAAAATGTAAGCCCTCACCTCGTTCACGTCGAAAGATGTGACAGAAAAGTGATACACATAACGACGTCATGCTCTCTTTTGTCCATCTTATTTTAAAACTTGTTTAGCATTGTCGTTGTGGTTGACAAATTACATATAATGTCATTTGATATAAGCATATGTGATCGCAACACTGGTACTTTTTTTATTTATGTCATAATTTACATCTTTGTTGTCTACTGTTATCCCCTGTTTCATGCCATGTTTCATTTCTTGCCTGCTATTTCAATATAACAATTATATTATTATGCTTAATTGTATATACAATTAGTGCAGCAGTACTGCATTTGTGCAACACACCATAGTCGCATATAAAGTGTAAGACATCATCAATGCATATGTGTAACACATCTGTAATGCATATGTGTAATACATCTGTAATGCACATGTGTAATGCATAAATAGTTAAAGTAATTCATATGTAATGCATATATGTAACACACCATACCCCATATAAATGTAATATATCAATAATTCACATAAGCCTAAACAGTTAAATAATTTATAAAATTGAACTTTATAATTGTTTACCTGTTATTTTTAGTCTGATTTATGCTTGATTTAGCAACACATTTGGACAAATTAGATTGTCGAAATAGAATTTATTAAACAGTTGATAGTCGTTCCTTGAATCAGATGTATTACATACCTATGCTCGTATTCCTCGTCTACGAGCATCGTATGTTTCACTTTTCATGTGCTTTTTGACCTTTTCACAGTCTTCATGTCTGTGGCATATATGTAATATAATATAATCAAATATATGTAATCAAAATACTATATGCATTCAATGTATCAGCTTATCTAGCCATATTATCAACACTCCAGTTTTCATCACTATCTTTTAAACGACTACAATTTCGTTGTTAGTAGTTTTCCATTGTTTTTGTTGTCAGCATGTACATTATTATCTTTATATGCATAACGTATATGTATTATACCTAAAAAAATGTTCTAACATTATCATAATAACGGAATATTAGTATCTTAATATGTATTTAATATGTATTGCATATATGTATTAACATTACTAACTTAACATTATCATAACAACTGAACATTAGTATCTTAATATGCATTGCATATAAGTATTAACAATAATACATTAACATTATCATCCTAGATGGACATTATCATCACAGATGAACTACACAAATGATCTAATATTCTTATCGCATATTTTACGGATGTATTACGTATATGCAGTATAAAGAAACATGCTAAAAACATTAACATTACTATGTTCAACAGTACATATGTGCATTATAATTAAAAATTATGCAGTGGGGTACAACAATTATGTATAATATCTATGTAATACTCCATTAATCATGTAAATTAATGGACTGTTGTCAATGTATGACAACACATATGCAAATCACTCATAATCGGTACTTATAGTACGCCTAATCGACACTACACATACAAATCGTTCATATTTGATGCAGTGTATGCTTAACCAACACCTATAATACGCCTAATCAATAGTACATACACAAATCGTTCAGAACCAACGCAATATATGCCTAATAGACCCTTATTATGTGACTAATCGACACTATTGCTCTTCAATTAACCAGAAAAAGCGAAAAAAAAGACGGTTGAACAGGGCAGTGTAATACACCTAATTGATGTCGATAATGTGTAAAATTGACTAATATTATTGCTTACCTGATAGTGTTCTTTGTTGTTCTGATTATATTCGTAATCAATTGGATGAAATACATGAGCGATTGGAAGAATGTCAAAAACCCTAGGGTGTTGGCTGCAGATGAGTGAATGGTGAGAGAAGAAAGACCGATTGATTGTATTTGTGTGCATCTTCCATATTTACCCTTCTTTATTAAAAATAACCCACAATTTCTCTTTTTGCCCCCCTTTTTTTAGTCATTGATCTATTAAAATCAATGGTTATGGTGGAGTTCTCTAGTTCTCTCTTTAAAAGGAGTTCTCTCTAGATCCCACTATATATATATATATATAGTCAGGTATCAATTTTTATTAGAATTTAACTATTTAGATTATATTATTATTATTATTCATTACTTTTGGCACAAGAAAAAGAAAATATAAAACTCTTATCTTGACTAGTAAGTTTTTAAGATGATAATTTTTAAAATTATTTACTGAAATCACAAATATGCAAAACTAATCTAGGATGCTATGAATAAAAGTGAAAAACCAGTTTCATTAGCTAATAGGGAAGTTTATAATTAGTAACAACCACGATTTTAAATTTTGAATAATGGCTTTGGGGTTAATTAAAATGAACACTTTAAAATGCGTATATCAAATTTCAAGTTAAATTATCTTCATATTCATTTATGAATAATGTGTTGATTTTTATGATCAATGATGATTAAGTTGATTTGCCGGATATGATTCTTTTGATGGCGCCGATTCATATTAATTAGAGATGTAATTAATATTCCTATATTTGAAGTAAATATGAATTAAAAAGAACTTAATCAATTATTTTTGGAAAGTATTATTTAAAATGATGTAATTTTAATAGTTTTGCATGTAAGGTTACATGCCTAAAACCCCTATATTCATTTTCTATATATAAATATATATGTGTGTGTGTGTTTTGTAAAATTTTTCCGTTTATATTAATACAAACTTATATATATCTTTTAATAAATAAACATATAAGTTTAGTTGACGATTTCACTAATTTCCAGTCGTGTGATACATAGGTTAATAACCTAGTAAAGTAATAATTCATTTTATTCCTATAAGTTAACCAAATAAGACAATGGAGTAGTAATGATATATTTCATTCACGTGTCCATTCTTTCCTTTGTCTATTCTATTAATTCTCTTTTCATTTCATTACCTCTAACCAAACAAACCCATGTAATTAGAAATAACACCTTTACACCACACTTTAATTATTGTTGGTGTTTATTTTAAGACAAATATAACAAAAAATTAACGTATTTTCTTTTTTTGCTTACAAAATTCCATCAACTCAACTTTTTCATATAAAAGTCCATTCATTTGTTGAATTTGAACATAAAAGTCCTTCAACTCAACTTTTGCAAAAAAAAATCCATCAAGTTAACTTTTGCACATAAACCCTAGTAAACTGAAACGACAACTCATGGTTACGAACACAAAACGAACGATCAGAAAATCATTGTAGCTTAAAACCGACATGAGGTATGTAACTGGAAAATAAATCAATAAATAAACTTGAAATAAAACCATAAGAATGAACATATATATATATTGTCGTTTATTATTCTTGTTTGATGTAACATCCGGCTCCTCGCATCACCAATATTGTCCGTTTTGCCCACGAAGAGCTCACGAATTTGTTTTTGGTTGCCCATGTGGAGACTTTCCAGGAGGTCACCCATCCGGCTACTACTCTCACCTAAGCACGCTTAACTGTGGAGCTCTCCTCTCATCCATTATCGTTAAGCCTAAAATGCGTTGGTGATTTAAGAGGCCGAACATTTACTTATAAACCAAGGATCTCTCTTGTCCATGGCCAATGTAGGATTTACTTAAGATTTTACAAACACCCCCCTGGACTCATCGTCCTCGATGAGGTTTGCCCCACCATCCCATCCAGGATGTGGTATTTGCCTAAGGTGTATCTCACGACACCCCCGGGGACTTATCGTCTATGATGAGGTTTGCCCCACCATCCCGAATAGCAAAAGAGTGGCTTTGATACCACTTGTAACATTCGGCCCCTCGGATCACCAATATTGTCCACTTTGCCTATGAAGAGCTCACAAATTTGTGTTTGGTTGCCCAGGTGAAGACTTCCCACGAGGTTACATATCCCGCTACTACTCCCACCTGAGCACGCTTAACTATGGAGCTCTCCTCTCGTCCACTGCCGTTAAGCCCAAACGTGTTAGTGATTCAAGAGGCGGGGCATTTACTTATAAACCAAGGATCTCTCTTGTCCATGGCCAACGTGAGATTTGCGTTGAATGTACATTTGATATCATCGATTTGTGTGTCTTTATTTTCCATTATTAATAAGTTTTATTTATTTATTATTAACTTACATTCTTGTTTGATTTAATAATATCCACTTTAAGTTTGATAGTCATTAAGTTTCATGTTATTTGAATATCTTAGTATAGAGTTAATATTAAATTATTAAAAATGGTGGTAATATGGTATCTTCATACTATTTCATTCCATCAACATTTATTTTATTTTTGTGGATGCTATTTAATTACGGGGTATGCATATGTTTATATAAAATGGAGTAATATCCAAATGATGAAGAGTATGATGTTAGTGACACTACTTATGAAGCAAGTCATGAAGATGGGGAATTGTCAGACTCATTAATGACCTTGAAGACGAGGATCATGTTACTACTTTATATGTAAAAGTTGAGTTGATGGACTTTTTTGTGCAAAAGTTGTGTTAAGGGAATTTTATATTCAACTTCAACAAGTGGAGAGACTCGTATTTACAAAAGTTGAGTTGAGAGACTTCTGTGAGCAAAAACAAAAAATATATTTGTTTTTTTATGGTATTTGCCTTTTTTATTTTATAGGGACATTTACAAATTTTCCCTACATAACATCATTAATTTCATATTTTCTCGTTCTAAAAATTCAATTACATATTTCATCATCATCATCATCGTACCCAGTATATCCCACCAATAGCAATGCTATGGTAGGGTCTGAGAAGGGTAAGATGTAGACAGCCTTACCTCTATCCCATAGGGATAGAGAGGCTGCTTCCGGTGAAACCCCCGGCTCGATAGTAGTTTTGCATCAAGCCTTGGACATAAGGCACATAGCACTCAATCATCGGGACACCGGCTGATCGGTGCATGTGCCCTTGTCTTTCAGCTATCAACGCCACCACATGATGCCTGATTAACCTTCCGCCACTTTTAACGTTATTTTCACGAGATTAGTAAAATAACGTCAAAATTAGTGCAATTTTACTTTTGCCCACCCGAGAATTCACACATATATACATTATATGCGCGCACCGCAAGCAGGGCGTCATTCAATTACATATTTAATCTTTCTAAACCATACATATTACATGTTTATCCATCTCATTAAAATTAAATTATTAAGTAGCGTTTGGTATGTTTCTAAATATACTTGACATTAAATTGTTAGGAAAACACATTAGCTATTCGTTCTTAGCTTGGATAGTAAGTGCCATAGAAGGGCAATCACCCATTACCTATGTAAATGATTATATTCTTAACGACAAATTTCACTTATTTTTATTATAAATTTTATTATTATACAATATTTAATAGGGTTGAGTTATTTTACAAAGACCAACAAAAATGATAAGGGTGAAAAGTCATAATTAGTTGACATGTATCAAGTAGGGACCATAGGAAAAAGTGTAGAAAGGTAATAGTACACATTTTCTCTTTACACATGCAAGTTAAATATTAATTCCCCAATCATTTTAGAACGTTTATAACTTTTTCATATGATATATATTTTTTTTAAAAAGTTCACCATAATAACAAACGTTTTTTATCTTTAATATGAGTATCATTTTGTTATATAAAAAATAAAAAAAAATACTCCCTCCGTCCCATTATAAGTGTCCTATTCTGATTTTTCAAGTATTTCTTGTTTAACTTTGACCGACAATATTTTTGTTTGTGTTATATAATACTTGATATAAAATATATGAATGGATTGGGTTTTAAATGTATTTTACATTGATATAATTTTCATCAAGTATTATATGACACGAACAAAAATATTTACGGTCAAGATTGCAAAAGAAAGACTTGAAAAATCAAACTAAGACACTTAAAATGGGACAGAGGGAGTACGTCATATTGTCTTTTATGCTTTCCAATGTGTCTTTTTCGTCATTATGTATTTCTGTTTATTATTGTGTTTTTTCACCATTGGGTCTTTCAACTCTTCATCGTGTGTTTTTTTAAATACTAATAACACCGTTATGTAATGTAAATATAATGAAAAATACCAACAAATTATCTAATATATAAGCACACAATAATGAGTACATATTACACAATAAAGTAAAACGTAAAATACAATAATGAATACATATAACACAGTGGTCTGAAGCGTAAGACACAAGAGTAAATACTTGTAACATCCTGCTTTTGATAATATTAAATAAAAAAAATTCCGTTTACTTATGGGTGTGTTTATATTTAGTCAAGATTAAATAAAATATTAGAGTGTGGGCTTGGACCTTAAAAGATAGAATAAGAGATGGTGATGAGTCTTAGGTCCATGTGCTTAAGGGTATATAAACCCCTTAAACCTTCCTAAAACCCTAAACTCTCATTCTTATCATTTAGCCTCCATAACACACTCAAAAACACACACAAACACCTCCTATATCCCGAACCAATATCAGAGGGACAAGACCCGAGTTGGTGGGCGTTAGAGCATCGTGACGAGCAAAACCTACATCAAGACTAGATCGCGTTTGCAAACCGATTCGTTTTAATGTACGTTTTATAATGAAACACTTGTACGGCTCATTTGGTAATCGTAGATACAAATGGTAAAGACAAATTAAACAAGACGATTCTCGTTATTGATAGGTTAGTTGTTAGCTTAAAGAACCGTATGTATATATTAATCAATCGCACCATTTAAACGTAATGTTCTGATGATTGGTGGATTAGGGTTTGTAGGCGTTGTAAATCCGAGTCAAACGATACCAAATTTGTGTTATTTCATCGCGATTTAAAGGTTTATTGCAGATCTGGTGTCTGTTGACTATTTTATGTTCTTGACGACTTTGACTTTGACAATTAGATTCAAAGATTGGATAAGTACTGAGATTCATTCCTTATGAATAGCAAATGACTGATCATTCGTTAAGCAGTCATAACGAATAAGATCCATTCGTGCGCTCTCATAACGAATGAGCCTCTCAATCGTCTCCTAGAATTCACGAATTGTCATTCGTCATGATGAGACAGCGAATCGAACCATTCGTTATAAGATACACTCGTGTGCTCTTGTAATGAATGAGCCTCTCATTCATCTCAAAGAAATCACGAATGGTTTTAGTCATTTGTTATTCACTCATTCGTCTCGATAAAGCACGAATCAAACCATTCACTATAACGAATGGAGCCATTCTTTATAACGAATGGAGCCAGCTAGATCCCTGCCAGGGGCTCTGCCCCTTGGACCCTCTAGGGGATTCCGCTCCTAGCCACCGCAATCAGGGGCGCTACCCACAGACCCCTGTTCGTTGAGGGTTATATTAAACTAGGCATACGATAAGGGTAGTACTAGTTAATTGATACGTGTAATTGTTATACAGTTAGTCGCGTCCAGATAAAGAGAGAAGTTACCATTAACTCGGAAAGAAACCGAGCTCAGGTGAGTTTCTAGCCCCATTTCCTTGTTATGTTTTCGGGGCTGTGTGCATACTCGATGTGATTAGTTAATACACTTACCTTAAGTAGTAAGTGTATGTTATGTGAATGTTTATGAATGATGTATGTATGATATATGGAGGTCTATGAATGATGTATGTATGATATATGAATGATGTAGAAAATATTAAGAGTATGTATGAAAGTATATAAATATAAAAGAAAAGGAAGGTATGTATGAATTGACAGTAAGAGGTGGCAGACCCTAATAAAAACTGTGAAGGAGGGTGGCAGACGCTAATAATATTTGTGAAGGAGGGTGACAGACGCTAATAATATCTGTGAAGGAGGGTGGTAGACCCTAATAATATCTGTAAGGTTATAGGGCGAAAGGCTCTTTAAAACGTATAAGTATGTATGTATAGCAAGATAAAATTTGAAAGTATGAAAGAAAGAAAGAAAGAATGAAGGTATATACTTATGTATGTACGAAAGAAAGAATGAACAGGTTAAGTAATATGTATCTTCGGATACGTATAAGTAAGTATGTGAATATATTGTATGATACATGCTTTAACTAGAACTCACTCAGCGTAGCTGGCTTTTAGTATGCACGCAGGTGAATAGATTGATACAGTTGGCTTGAGAGGCAGACACATGGCATGATTTGAAGGGACTGGCATCCAGTGAAGATTTTTCATGATGTTTTAATAAACTATTTTATGTTATGTGTTAATGACAAGTTTCATTTTTTTGTAATGAAGTTTTAATATTCCGCGAAAGTTTTAATTAACTATGATATTTAGAACTATGTTTATGAGTAAATCCAATGCCCAAGTAGGGCACTGATGTGTTGCAAAACACACATTTTTTCCGCACCTTTTATCATCATTTTAATTGCTTAATTATCTAATCAATAATGATTTTAACTTGTTTTGACATGATCTTACAAAGTTATATATCTTTCGTAGGTTGTGGGTTTTAAAGAGAAAAAGAATCGGGCTTTCCAACACTTAAAAGGCCTTTATGATCATTTTTTGAAGAACCAAGTTAAAGCCCGGCCCGATTCCATTTGTGTGAAGCCTTGCATATGTTATATATTATTATAACACAAAATAAAAAAACCTAGATAACCCCAAAAACACCTCCGATCGGTAGCAACATCTCAAAAAATAAAAAAAACAAATATAAAACTAAAGTTTTGTGAGGAATTGTAGTCATCTGC
>NW_027500460.1:0-79948 GCF_021521415.1 Bidens hawaiensis
GAGAGTTTAGAGAGAATAGGATGCGCTATAATGAGAAAATACCTTAGGTAAAATGTTCTATTTATAGGCAGTTTAGAAGCTTCTCCGGGAAAGCTGAAGCTTCTTAAGTAGAAAATGTCAGCTCTTCTTTTAGCTGGTGAAAATTGGGAATGTGCCATTTTCGTGTAACCTGCACTCAGCTTTTATTTGTCTTGTAGCTACTTCTACTTTATGGCAGGTGTCAGCTTTTGAACAATGATGACTTTTTCTGAAGTTACTATAGCATAGGCTACTTAGTCAACTTAGGAGACTTGTCGGGCAAGTGTCAAGCTTCGATATCCGGAAGCTTAAGTTTCCTCCTCTTTAGTTCATAAGATTCCCTGCTTGTAAGCGTCTTTTCTATTATTAAGCTTGTAGGTGGGTAAGAGTAACCACGTCATTAGCCTCCAATAGAAACGTAAAATTGTTGGCCCATTTTGCAACTTTCTTCACCTTGGTAGGTTACGAAATAGTTTTGCCAAAGAAAAGATAATAAGTGATGATCTAAAAGAATCAAGAAACAAATTTGTAGACATTAAATTATACATTAAAATCAAAAAGTTTGGGCTTCGAATCCATTCACGAAATAAATGCTAAACTGTTTAGTTGAAAAACAATTAGATAAACAAAATCAGTTCAACTGTACTAAGCTGTTTGCCCCTTGAAAACACATTAATCAATGTCAAACACTCATTATAGGAGAAATTTGGACCCAATTTTACATATAACATCATAAATTATTGATATCACAGTAACCGGAATACACTATCAAAATATAATAAATAAAAATTAAGATGTTAAAACGGTACGTGAGAGAGAGACGTCGGTGGTATTGATAAAAAAGGCTTTCTTCTAAGATCAACGAAATCTTCAATCCGAGTCCTTAAAAAACACAATCCTTTACATCGTCGCCGGCGTCTCTACTAAACAAGAAAAAACCCTAAAGTCCATTGCCTACCTTTAATGACGTTGTGTTGCCGGAGAAGTACTCCACACGGCAGAATCTGTAATGAACAGAGTGGAATATTAGCAACCAATCTAATCATCAAGAAGAAGAGATACGATGTTTACCTTAGATCATGGATGAATCGATTCAAGAGGTTGCACGGAGTATACAAAAGAGTGATTTTGGCTGTTAATTCGGTAGTCGGCTTTTCACTGAGCGGATAACATTCATCCGCGATCTCAATCATCCACTTGCATATTCATCTCTCAATCTCCTACCGATATAATAATCCTAATCACCTAAATTTTAGGCAAAATCAAATACAAATACACGAAAACATACCAGTTAACAGCGATTAACGAATTAAACAAAGATGGGAAGAAGAGACATGATGACGACGACGACGACGACGACGACGACGACGAGAAATAGCAAAAACAAAAGGAGATATGACCCAGAGAACTGATCGAAACTTAATCGAAACCAAACTCTAGCGTTGGAGAGACCCTTCTCTATTCAAATTGGTGATAGAAAATGGGAAAAATACAAATGGGTTAAGTTGAAAGTTGAAACTGGTGGTTACACGTGGATCATTTTTCTAGTAGCAGCTGTCCTCAGGCGTGGCAAAAATATGTGGCTGAAGTTGCCTGAACAATGAAAAGTAAAAAGTATGAGAGGGGCAGAATTTTAGTTTTTAATATATATATAATAATTTTGTTAGTATATCTAAATAAAATTAAAATTTAATATAACTAAAATCAAAACTACATAAAGCATCACCAACTAATTAAATTGAAAACATTGATTTATGAATAATATATATAAACATGAAATTGAAAAGGCATATAAATTCGATTCTTCATCATCATTGGGTTATTTGAAAAAAACGTAAATATATTTAAGCAAGTTTGTTAGTTCAAACACGTGTCAAAGTCGTTTACAAGACCAAAAGACATTTTAAAAAATTGTTTTTGTTAAAACTTATATTGGGATATTTAGAAAAAAAAAATTATACAAGCAAATGTATTTAATTTAACATGCATTTATAGTTATTAAACATTGTATACCAATTTAGTTTTGGATAAAGAATAACAAAGTTTCATAAAAATACTCTTAACCAAAAAATTTTAATTAAATAACCACAAGAAAATCCATAGTGGCTTGAGTAACCAAACAGTCTAATTTACTCAAGAAATCAACTTGATTCAAGCATAAGAAGAGTGATTGGCGGGCGACCAGATGATGTCCTTTAGCACCGGTCGAAGGCCATTGCTACAGAATTGGTTCTACTCCAAGGTATCACCACTCGTTTTATTCATTTCCACCATCAAAAATGATGGCGATACTGTTGGAAATATGAACGGTTTGGATCAAGTCAACGCGGACCGACCCAATTATAACCCGAGATGAGTTACACCGAGGATAACGAACATCAAGCTCGCTTAAATAGTTAACTGGGCTAGACACAATTAAATGAGATTAATTAGTGGACTAAGGCTCTTAGTGTGGTGATTGGGCTTAAAGCCCATTAGGTTTAATGGAGGATTAAACCCTAATTCCTTTTTATATATATATATAGTATCTTATTTTTATCATAAAAAAAAAAGATACTTACTTAAGATAAACCCTAGCCACCATCACCCACCAGCCGCCACCGCTACTGCGACGCAAGCCTTCGGCCGTCGCGGCTATCGCGCTGCCACCCTCCGGCCGTCGCCGCCTTTGCTCTGCCACCCTTCAGCTTCCTCCGTTGTTTCGCCGGATCCCGTTGTGTCGTTACTTAGCTACGTTTGTTACTTCTTCGTGTCTCTACCGGTTGTGTATAACCGAGGTACAATTTAAATACCGTTATTTATGTTTAACACAATTTGGTTGTTTAGATCTCGTACTCGTATCATTTGTAACCGGATCCTCGTTTGGGTTTCGTTATTGTGGTTACTCGTTAATTTTCCTCTGTGTTTTACTCGTTTATTTGTTAATACGCTTAATAAATATTAAACGAATATTAAAACCGGGTTTAAACCGTTAAACCGTTTCTTTTACCACCATTGAAACCCAATTGTGGCATCAGAGCCGTGGTCACAACGTACGAGTCGATAATCTACATCATAAACTTTAATTTGTTAAAGTTTTTGATCTAGATATTATTTTGGGTAATTTTGGATTTGGTCAAGTTTGTTTATTTTATTTGACCAAAATATTACCCGGTTTTTAATATTATGAATATGTAAATCCGGCCCCGACCTTTATGTGTTTGGTTGTTTGAGCTTGGTTTTTGGCCATATGGATGGTTCAAAGTTGTATTCGGTTATGTTTTAATTTTATGGTTTTCTTTTTGCCATGTGGATGGTTCAAAATTGTAATAGGAAAAATTGTTAGTATTATATATTTTGTAATAAAGAAGACCCGAAGATAACCGAGGACGAGCTCACGGAGTCGTTGGAGTTAGTGGGAGTTTGGACAAGATGACGGGATGCACCAAGATTCCATCCTTGTGGTTGTTTTGTGTTGTGACCCCTTGACCCGATCGGTCTTGCTAACTGGCTCTAGCAAAACCGATCACCTCTTTTGGCCAATAAGGATTTACTATTATTTGCTATTGTGGTTGCTTGGTTGTTTATAATAAGTTATAATATCACCAACCTAATACCAAATAAATTTTAAAATAAATATTTTGATTAACCAATTATGTTTTTGCAAATTAAAGGCTTTTTAATTTCCAAAACAAATAACTTAATAGATTCTCTATTAACTTAAAATTGATTAGTCATATCGCGACAAACTTAGTTTTAATAGGTTATTTAAAACTAAGTGTCCTGAGAGATGAAAGGGTTCATCAAGTTGTCCCGATTATATATACTAATAAAATTTGACTTTTACTGTATTCGGTAATTTTAAAATTAATCCCAATTTATAATCAATAGTCTATGTCATCCTACTATAAGTCGCACTTGAGGCGTACTGCGAAATTTCAAGTGTTTGGAGCTACAGCACCGCACTTGATTTCTAGCTTATCACATCAAGGTGAAAGCGTTTCGTTGACACATCCGACCCTTTCACATGTGACTATACTAGGACAAATATTACTTTACTCTTCTGTTACGTGCTACAGCTGTCTGAAGACTTATAGTGGGCATAGATGAGGCTAAACGTATCTATTTAGGCAATCGTTGTCTTAATAGGCCTCATAACCGGGAGTTGTGCTCTATTCACAATTGGGAATCGTTGTTAGTCTGCCTAACCACTTATTAATGTTGTGTGCTACAGCTGCCATTAATAACTGGAAGCCAAATTCTCAAGTTCCTATTTTATTAATGTTAATTGGGTCATTAATAATAGGATTACAACGTTGAAAATACTAATAAAATTTACTTTTTCTTTATTAATCAAATGTCAACTAACGAAAACTCACCATATGCCCTTAAGTCTATCCTTGAGAAGGATAAACTGAATGGCACCAATTTCATCGAATGGCACTGCAACTTGAGACTTGTTCTCACCATGGCAAAGAGGTTGTATGATCTCGATGGACCTGTTCCAACCGAGCCTGAAAACAACACAGCCACAGCTCGAAAAGCTCTTGAGAAGCATAAGGATGACTCGGCTGAGGTCTCCTGCATTATGCTAGCCACCATAACTTCTGAGCTTGCTAAAGGCTTGGAAGACTTTGGTTCATATGAGATGCTTGAGCAACTCAAGGGCATGTTTCAGAAAAAAGCCTATCAAGAACGTTTCGACACCATGAAACAACTCATTAGCTGCAGAATGGTAGAGGGGTCTTACGTCAGGGCGCATGTTGTTAAGATGAGGGGCACATCGATCAACTCAAGAAACTTGATTACCCCCTGCCAGATGAGATGGCAGCGGAATTCATCCTAAACTCTCTCCCCAGCTTTTATGACCAGTTCGTAATGAATTTCAATATGAATGCCTGGGTGAAGACAGTGTCGGAGCTTCACAACATGCACAAGACGGCTAAGATGAACATTCCCTCCAAGACCAATCAAGTTCTGATGATCCGATCTGCTGGTGTCAAGAAGCCTATACCCAAGAGTCAGGGTTATAAAGGCAAGAAGAAAGTTACCATTGCTGCCCCTCGTGCCACCAATGCTAACAAAGGGGTTCCAAAGATACCACTGCTGCCCCCCTGAGGAGCGCCAGTGCTACCGATGCAACCAAATGGGACACTGGAAGCGTAACTGTCCCGAGCACCTTGCTGAGATAAGAAAGAGGATAGCCAATGGAGTTGAAGGCTCCTCTAGAGGTATTTCCATATTATTGAATTTTTCACTGTCTCTAGCAACACATGAGTATTTGATACCGGATGTGGTTTTCACATCGTTAATGTCTTGCAGCCTGAAAAGTGGAGGAAGCTTAATAAAGGTAGCATGGAACTCATCGTTGGTGATGGGAAGAAACTACCAGTTCTGGCAACTGAAGTATTTCATTTTACTTGTCCATCTGGCCTAGTGTTTCCTTTGAATAATTGTTTGTATGCTCCTGGTTTGACCAGAAACATCGTTTCAGTTTCTTTATTGTTTGAACAAGGATTTAAGTTTTGTTGTAATGGCATGGCTATTTCTGCTTACTTAAATGATATCTTTTATTTTGAGGCTAGACCTCGAAATGGTATTTATGAGATTGATGTTCAAACTAATAATAACGTATATAATCTTTCAAAACGTATCAGATCTAGCATCAATGATACATTTATATGTCATTGCCGACTTGGTCACATAAGAAAAGCAAGAGTTAAAAGACTCCAAACCGAAGGGATTCTTAAATCCACAGGACCGGACTCTTTTGACGATTGTGAATCTTGCTTAGCTGGCAAACTCGCCAAGGATTTCTTCACTCATAAAAGTGAACGAGCAAAAGATCTGTTAGGACTCATAAATACTTATGTGTGTGGACCATTTGAACCATGTGTAGAAACCATGAAAGTTACTTCGTTTCAATTATAGACGATTATAGTCGATACGCTTATGTGTATCTCATGAAACACAAGCATGAAACTTTTGAAAAGTTCAAAGAGTTTCAAAACGAGGTGGAAAACCAACTTGGGAAAACCATTAAGATACTTCGATCAGATCGAGGTGGAGAGAATCTCAGCTCAGAGTTCATCACTCATCTAAAAGAGCGTGGAATTGTTTCACAGCTTACTCCACCTGGCACACCCCAACATAATGGCGTGAGCGAGAGGAGAAATCGAACTTTGCTAAACATGGTTCGATCGATGATGTGTAAAACTAACTTGCCTCACTCCTTTTGGGGTTTTGCCCTTATGGTCGCTACCCGCATTGTCCCAACTAAGAAAGTGAACAAACCCCCATATGGGATATGGCATGGGCGAAAGCCCAATTTTTATTTCCTTAGAGTATGGGGATGCGATGCTTATATCACAAGTGAATCTGATGACAAACTCGATCCCCGTGGCGTAAAAGTTATTATCGTCGGATACTATAACCAAAGAGATTATTACTTTTTTCATCCTGATAAAAATTCGATTTCTATCAAGAGGAAAGGCCACTTCCCCGAGAAAGAATTTCTCGATCGAGGAACTGGAGATAACATTGTCGATCTTGAAGAAATTCAATGACCACAAACAACCGATGAGGAAGTTGGAGCATCTGATCAACAAGTTGTTGTTGCTAGTGCATCAGACATGAACACGAGCATTCGCAGAACTAATAGGACTCCCGTACCAAATTCTAGATACTTATGGCATTTAGATGGTCGCAAAGTCTTATTAGTAGCGGAGTCTAACGACGAACCTACTAACTACAAATCTGCTATCTTGGATCCGGAATCTGAGAAATGGCGAGATGCCATGAATGCCGAGATGCAGTCTATGCATGATAACCAAGTTTGGAACTTGGTTGAGCTACCCCCCGATGGTCAGGCAGTATGGAGCAAGTGGATTTTCAAAAGAAAAACCGACATGTATGTAAATTTACAAACCTATAAAGCACGACTAGTCGCGAAAGGTTTTACTCAAACTCAAGGTGTTGACTATGATGAAACATTTTCGCCCGTTGCTATGACTAAGTCAATAAGGATATTGCTTGTTATAGCCGCGTACTATGACTATGAGATATGGCAAATGGATGTCAAAACCGCTTTTCTTAATGGACATCTTTCTGAAGATGTCTATATGGTTCATCCGGAAAGTTTTGTCGATCCAAAATATCCTAATAGGGTTTTCAAAATAAATAAGTCCATTTATGAACTTTAATAAGCATCTCGTAGCAGGAATCTTCACTTTGATGAGAAAATCAAAGAGTTTGGTTTTATCAAAAATGAAGATGAGCCTTGTGTTTACAGAAAGGCTAGTGGGAGCACTATATCATTCCTCATCTTGTATGTGGATGACATACTAATCATTGGAAACAACATTCATAGGCTTAAGGAAGTTAAGCACTAGCTGGAATCTTGTTTTGCAATGAAGGATCTTGGAGAAGCCGCATATATTATGGGAATAAAGATATACCGAGATAGATCTAAGCGGCGTCTAGGGATAAGTCAAAGTGCTTACATAGACAAAGTAATGGCAGGCTTCTCAATGGAAAACTCCAAGAAAGGAGTTCTTCCAATGACTAAAGGAACCGTGTTGAGCAAATCGCAATCTTCGGCAACAGACATTGAAGCTAAGCATATGCAAGCAATTCCATATGCTTCTGCGGTTGGTTCTATCATGTATGACATGTTATGTACTAGACCTAACGTCTTGTATGCCTTGAGCATGACCAGTCGTTATCAGCAGAGTCCTGGTGATATACATCTATTTATACATTTCGAGTCCCTTGTAAAGTTGTGTTTCTTTAATGTTTTCAGTTCATTTTAGTTCGAGTTTTGTTCACCTTTTATTAATTTAAGTTTTGAGTCAAGTATTTAATATGTTTCATGTTTTAACACTTTTGGTGTCTTGCATGTTAAAGCTTTAATTCTTTATACCTTTTAATGCAAAGTTTATGCTCGTTTTGCTCGTCAACGGTTACATGATTATTCCACTTAGTGTTTTGATTTGTTTACATGTAGTTGGTGGCTTTAAAGTTAAAGGAAAGAAGGTCTAGAAGCTTCTCATCGTTACTTGGAGTTCAAGGAAGAAATCTATCAAGATCTAATATGAATAATCAAGAAATAATAAAAAAATCCGGAAATTCCATCCTGGAGGGCGCCGCGCCGCGCTAAGGCAAGGGCCAAGGCGGTCACCGGCACCTAGGCCTTCTGGTCAGCTCGTTTTTGCAAGTCCAAGCCCGTTACTCGCTTATATAAACATCTCTTGCAAACCTAGCCGATTCTAAGCTTATTTCCAGCCGATTTTGAGAGGTTTTCCAAGGGTTTGAAGGAGTCTTGGAGCTAGGAACCAAGGAGGATCGAGAGAGCTTTCATCCGGGTGTTCAAGGATCAATTGCAAAGGGTTTTATCGCTCTAACCTTCGTTCCTTGTTCATTATTTTTCATGTCTTTCCTCTTTGTTTTCAATACTTGTTTAGGATTGTTTTTAATAATGATTCTAGGCTAGACTTCATGTCTACCTAGGTTTGATTAACATGTTTGATGCATGATTCTTGCTTTGGACAATTGATTTGATTATGATTTCGTTATTTTAATAGTAAAAGACTTGATTTTTCTTTCATGATGCATATGAGTGTTTATTATCTTGATTGATTATTAACTTTAGCTTCACATAGATCTTATATCTCTTGATTGTGTTCTTTAGATTTAGGGTTTATGTTTAATCATTACTTGGTGTTTTATTTATTGTGGTTGAATAGGCCTATAGATCATAGAAGCTAGTTGATAGTTGGTTAGGGTTTTAAATGTTTTGCTAAATTCCAATAGCTATAAGGTGAGTAGTTGTTCGTGTGTCTTGGTCAATTGCATGCTAGGATAGATAGTGACAATATTCATGCTTAGTGTGTTGATCCTTGTTCATGATGTCGTGATAAGATTATCAAGTTATCTAGGGTTTAGTGTTTCGTAAGATTGCTTGCTTTAGATACTATTAATTAACCCTATTTGATAACCATGAGGAAATCAATATAACTGATTGCTTAATAATCTAATAATCATTCTTTAGGATGTCGTTTGATTCAGTCAAGGGTCCTTTAGGGTTTGTTAGATGAATACGTTTAGAAATCAGTTTCCATATCATATTATTTGTCCATTGCTTGATGATTGTTGATGCATGGGATTCTTACCTTGGTAGATTCCTTCTCTATTTGATTTCGATCTCGTGATTGATTGCTTGTTTTCTAGTTTACTTGTTTATTTGCTTTCTTAGTTTAATCTTAGTTTAAAACCCCCCTTTAAACATTAATAATAAATATTCGTGTCGTAAGTCGAGTCTAATTAGTTAATTAACGTAATTTATAGAGTCATGTGGGTTCGATATTCCGGACTTACTTATCTTTAGTACAATTGACCGGTTCACTTGTCGGTGTTTTGTGTAGTTGAGTCTTAAGTCTAGTTTTTATTACTTGTTTAGTTTAGTTAATATTTAATTGACTGTTTTCACCACATCAAGTTTTTGGGGCCGTTGCCAGGGAATCTTGGCAATTGCGTTATTTAGTTTTAATTGGACTTATTTGCTATATACCTGCTATTTGTTTTATTTTCGTTTAAGTCGTAGGAGTCTAATTAAATTTTAGTTTAACTTAGTTTTAGCTTTTATTTTTAGTTTACTCACTTAGTCCGTTGTGTCTTTAAGGTTTATGCCACATCTTTGTTCGCAAGGACCACCACCAGCTGATCTTAAATTTTCTCTATCGTCACAAAATTCATCTCCGCACAATTCGCCACCGGAAAGTCCGAGAAGTCAATTAGACGTTCAAATGGCCGACGACAGAACAATTGTTGCTCAAGCCTTCGATGGCTTAACCGGAAACCACTCATGCATCGTCGTTCCCGCAATCAACAATCCCAACTCATGGCAGATTCCGTCATACGTCATGAACAACGTTTTTCAAACTAATCAGTTCACGGGGCGTGATGACGAGGATGCACCGGCTCACATTAACCGACTTTACCGCGTTCTTAAAACTTATAATTTGCAAGGTGCTACTGAAGATGTTATTTTCTTACATTATTTCCGTTTTCACATGCAGGTAAAGCGGCTATCTGGCTCAACACTCAACCGCCTGGCACGTTCACCACTTGGGAAGCACTACGTTCTGCATTTATCAAGAGATACTTCCCACCAGCTAAAGCGGCTATTCTTCGCGATCAGATTCACTTGTTTCACATGGAACCGGGGGAGCAATATTGTTATGCTTCGGAGCGTTTTCAGAGCTTGTTGTCTTGATGCTCACAGAATGGTCTCACACCATGGGCTCTCGTGGAAAAATTTTACAATGGGTTGAACTACGAAACCCGGATTCGGTTCGACACGGCCGCGGGAGGAAGTCTACTGGCTAGGAAGAATGTCGTCGAATGTAATGAGATGTTTGAGAGTTTCGCTCAATCGGACCTTGCCAGAGGGCCACTACGCGGGAATTCCACTCCCGTTAGCAGTACATCCTCATCCGCTCGAGGTGTACACCAGGTTAATCTGGATACTAGTGTGGCTGCTGTTTTGGAATCACTGACTAGAGAGGTTAAGGAATTGAAGGCCAAGGTGGATAGATGTGAGTTTTGTAGAGGTGGACATGGTACGTTGGAGTGCCCCGTGATGAATCAACAGATCGATTTTGTTGCTGGTCAGGCTAGGGTTCCCAATAATTACAACAACAATAATCAGAATTGGAACACTTACAAGAACCCGAATCAGAATAATGCTAATTGGCGTCCGCCGGGTGCACCACCCGGATTTCAAAATTCTTATGCTCCAGGACAAGGTCAGTATTATAATAATAATAACACCGATGGTACTAATGTTCAAAATAATGTGCAGGATTCAAACGGTGGAATGGGGCGTTTGGAAAAAATGATGAAGCTAATCTTGGAGAGAGATCAAGTTACACAGAAAAAGTTGTCCGAACACGATTTGCTCTTCAATAATCAACAATCTTCTATTCTCGATATTCAAAGGACTGTTGGTGATATTGCTCGTCGTTTAGAAGAAAGGCCCCCAAGTCAGTTTTCGGGTATTCCTCAAACTAATCTGGCTGCTCAATTGAAAGCCATCTCCACTCGTAGTGGTAGGGGTTTTGGTCTGGAAGTAGTTAGTAGATAAATTAGGGAAGATAGGGACGATGAATTGATAGATGAGGAGATAGGTAGAGGCCCGAGGTAAGTCACAAAATACAACACCAATCATAGAGCCGCAAGTTAAGAAAAACACCGATAAGAAGCCGGTTGGAGCCCGGCCACCACCGCACACCATTGACCTAGCCTATGTCCCGTATCCCGCTCGTCTAAAGAATCAAAAGTATACAAAATATTACGGGCATTTTCTTAATATATTCAGCCAATTGAACGTCAACCTTCTGTTCGTCGAAGTCCTTCAGCATATGCCTAAGTATGCCAAATTTTTGAAAGACCTTCTTAAAAGAAAGGATAAGTTGGAGGAGCTATCGACTGTATCACTAAATGGAGAGTGTTCTGCAGTAGTTCTCAATAAAATACCAGAGAAATTACCCGACCCCGGTGTTTTTACCATTCCATGCCTTTTCGGAACTGACACGACATGTCAAGCATTGGCCGATCTAGGAGCTAGTATAAACCTCATGCCATATTCTTTATATGAAAATCTAGACCTAGGAGAGCTCACCCCTACTCGTATGACGTTGTCTTTAGCTGATCGTTCCATTAAGTATCCGAGGGGTGTCGTGGAGAATATGCTCGTTAAGGTAGATAATTTTGGTTTTCCCCGTAGATTTTGTTGTTTTAGATATGGAGGCCGACGAGAGAGTTCCTATCATTTTAGGTCGTCCATTCCTACGTACTGCTAGGGCGGTCATTGACGTGTTTGAAGGTAAGATTACTCTTAGAGCCGGTGATGATAGTGCCACCTATTTGGCTAAGTCTATGAGACATCCGAGTGTTCAAGACGGTCTTATTGATCCATGTCACCTAGTTTACTCGATAGAATTAGTTATCTCGGGCATGGGCCCTAGTATTGACGATTCCCGTTCTGTAAGTTTAAGTGTAGGGAAGGAGCGAGCGGTTTCTAGTTCTCGGGAAATGGTGAAGCATGTTGGAGTAAAAGGTGGTGGTAAGCGAAGGATTGAGAAGGTTCGTGGTGTTAGAAAGAAGAAAACCAAGATTGATGAATGGTCGGATCGTGATTCGGTATCTTTGAGGGCATTGGAGTTCTACCGAGGTGGAGGAAGCTCCACTCGGTCTGCCACGTGATTCGCATAAACATATGTTCTTGAGTGAAAACTCAAGTGTAGAGTTTGTAGATTTTCCTTTATTTTAGTTTTTGTTTTCTTAGTTTCGTTGAGTCATCGAGTCGCTAATGTAGTATTTTGTAGTTCGTCGTTGTTTTTGCGTTTTTGAGTTTTGCTAGGTAAAAGAGAGACTGTATGAGCTAGAGATGATCCCCAAGGAAGAATTTAATGAAAAAGACAAGTGTGGGGATGGATTAGCAGTGGAGCCGTATACTTCATGCTTATTTATTTGCTCCTGATTATTATATTTTTTATATATATTTATTGGTGAAATACTTTAATTGCTTAATATCTATCGTTAGGATAAGATACATTTTTAGATATGTTTATTTTGTTTTGCCGCTTACGTTTATGAGAGAAGGAGTTACCATCTGCTGATCACGTTCGTAGTTGGAAGGCATTCATGGAAGAAGACTTTGGCATCATGTTCCATTCACATTTTACCAGCTAAGTCTTTTCCATTATCTAGCATATTAACTTTTTGCTTTTGTTTTTAACTTTTAGAGTCTTAGTTTTTGTAGTCCGACTTTATTTTATTTTTGTTTTAAGTCGTCCGTATAGTTTTTGTAGTCCGACTTTATTTTATTTTTGTTTTAAGTCGTCCGTATCCTTGCATTGAGGACAATGCAAAATTTAAGTGTGGGGGTAGGATATTTGAGTCATAGTTTAAATCGAGTTTAAATTTAAAAAAAAATAAAAATTTTAAAAAATTGAAAATAAAAAAAAAAAAATGAAAAATGTTTTAAAATTGTCCCTTGAAGTTAGTTTTTATTTTTTGCGTTAAAGTGGGAGATGATGATATTTATCGGGAAATCGCATTTAACTTTGAATAAATAAAAGAAAACGCACTTAACTTGGAATGTGTCGGTAGGCTCAGCCTTTAAAATGAAAGGGCAAATTTGATAAAATGGTTAAAACGGAAATCTTTTGTGGGTAAAGCGTTTTGTCCGTGGAAAATAAGAAATGAAAGGTCGGGCCATACTTAAGCCTCAATTATTGGTATGAAAAAGTGGAAATATTATAAGTTTTAAAATCTGAATACGTTATCATATGGTGTTTGGGTAGGTTTAACGTTAGAGTATGACGTGTAGCCTATGATACAAATCTTAAAACTACTAGTTTAGTGTTTTACACCTCATTGGCGTATGGTTTTATAACCTTAAATCTTGTATTGATGTGATGCTTCGGGTCCGGAGACCATGGGTATGTATGCAATCTATTCATCTGGGTATTCACAATTCCTAAGTGGGGTTGTGGATATTTAAAATTAAGCCAAAAAGAGCAACCCATATAAGTCTATAAACATGATCATAAAAGTACAAAAGTTCAAATTCACTATAGACTTGATCATCCACGCTGTTAGCCATGTGGGGTCCTCTTGCTCGCGTCTCATTACCATTAAGAAACGGACCACAAGGGACACGTTACATGTAAGTCCTACAGATGAAATTTTGCATGCTCACCTATGGTGATGGGTTCGGGGTATTACTTGATATCGGGGGTATGTCATGTTGTGGGGAACACTAGTTATTAATTAATTGAACCTTAATCGTATCTAATGGCTGTTTGGTAGACTTTGATGCTTAAGCTTAGGTGGATAAACAATAACCTTGATCGTCTTAACTATTCATGAAAAAAAATAGAGCAACTAAAGTTTTAATTTTGCTAATTTTGAGGTTTAAGTCAAGTTGGGGTGGTCTGGTCCGGTAAAAGCTGAAAATAAGCGGGTCTTAATTGTGTAAACCACTGAGTACTATTATTTTCGGATCATATTTGTCTCGGTAAAGATTCAGGCATGGGTTTAAGTGGACAACAATATCGGTGATCGCGGTTTTTGCGTTCTTTTAAGCTTTAAAAATTAACCTATATGTTTGTTAGACTGTAATTTTCCGATTCTGATCCAACTGCATCAGACTTTTTCAGGGACGAAAAAAGAGTAAGTGTGGGGATATTTGATATACATCTATTTATACATTTCGAGTCCCTTGTAAAGTTGTGTTTCTTTAATGTTTTGAGTTCGTTTTAGTTCGAGTTTTGTTCATCTTTTATTAATTTAAGTTTTGAGTCAAGTATTTAATATGTGTCATGTTTTAACACTTTTGGTGTCTTGCATGTTAAAGCTTTAATTCTTTCTATCTTTTCATGCAAAGTTTATGTTCGTTTTGCTCGTCAACGGTTACATGATTATTCCACTTAGTGTTTTGATTTGTTTGCATGTAGTTGGTGGCTTTAAAGTTAAGGGAAAGAAGGTCTAGAAGCTTCTCATCGTTACTTGGAGTTCAAGGAAGAAATCTATCAAGATCTAATATGAATAATCAAGAAATAATAAAAAAAATCCGGAAATTCCATCCTGGAGGGCGCCGCGCCGCGCTAAGGCAAGGGCCAAGGCGGTCACCGGGCACCTAGGCCTTCTGGTCAGCTCGTTTTTGCAAGTCCAAGCCCGTTACTCGCTTATATAAACATCTCTTGCAAACCTAGCCGATTCTAAGCTTATTTCCAGCCAATTTTGAGAGGTTTTCCAAGGGTTTGAAGGAGTCTTGGAGCTAGGAACCAAGGAGGATCGAGAGAGCTTTCATCCGGGTGTTCAAGGATCAATTGCAAAGGGTTTTATCGCTCTAACCTTTGTTCCTTGTTCATTATTTGTCATGTCATTCCTCTTTGTTTTCAATACTTGTTTAGGATTGTTTTTAATAATGATTCTAGGCTAGACTTCATGTCTACCTAGGTTTGATTAACATGTTTGATGCATGATTCTTGCTTTGGACAATTGATTTGATTATGATTTCGTTATTTTAATAGTAAAAGACTTGATTTTTCTTTCATGATGCATATAAGTGTTTATTATCTTGATTGATTGTTAATTTTAGCTTCACATAGATCTTATATCTCTTGATTGTGTTCTTTAGATTTAGGGTTTATGTTTAATCATTACTTGGTGTTTTAATTATTGTGGTTGAATAGGCCTATTAGATCATAGAAACTAGTTGATAGTTGGTTAGGGTTTTAAATGTTTTGCTAAATTCCAATAGCTGTAAGGTGAGGAGTTGTTCGTGTGTCTTGGTCAATTGCATGTTAGGATAGATAGTGACAATATTCTTGCTTAGTGTGTTGATCCTTGTTCATGATGTCGTGATAAGATTATCAAGTTATCTAGGGTTTAGTGTTTCGTAAGATTGCTTGCTTTAGATACTATTAATTAACCCTATTTGATAACCGTGAGGAAATCAATATAACTGATTGCTTAATAATCTAATAATCATTCTTTAGGATGTCGTTTGATTCAGTCAAGGGTCCTTTAGGGTTTGTTAGATGAATACGTTTAGAAATCAGTTTCCATATCATATTAAATGTCCATTGCTTGATGATTGTTGATGCATGGGATTCTTACCTAGGTAGATTCCTTCTCAATTTGATTTCGATCTCGTGATTAATTGCTTGTTTTCTAGTTTACTTGTTTATTTGCTTTCTTAGTTTAATCTTAGTTTAAAAACCCCCTTTAAACATTAATAATAAATAGTCGTGTTGTAAGTGGAGTCTAATTAGTTAATTAACGTAATTTATAGAGTCCTATGGGTTCGATATTCCGGACTTACTTAGCTTTAGTATAATTGACCGGTTCACTTGTCGGTGTTTTGTGTAGTTGAGTCTTAAGTCTAATTTTTATTATTTGTTTAGTTTAGTTAATATTTAATTGACTGTTTCTAGCACATCACCTGGCATTGCCCATTGGACTGCTGTAAAGAACATTCTAAGGTACTTGAATAGGACCAAGGATATGTTCTTGGTGTTTGGGGGAGTGGAAGAAGAGCTCACTGTAAGGTGTTACACTGATGCTAGCTTTTAGACTGACTGAGATGATTCTCGCTCACATTCAGGTTTCATTTTCACTCTCAATGGAGGAGCTATTTATTGGAAGAGCTCCAAACAGAGTGTAGTGGCGGATTCAACAACCGAATCCGAGTATATAGCTGCATCAGATGCTGCTAAGGAGGCTGCTTGGATGAATAAGTTGATCACCGACCTCGATGTGGTTCCTAGTATCAACAAACCAATCGAGGTGTTCTGTGATAACACAGGTGCTATTGCTCAAGCCAAAGAGCCAAGGTTTCATCACAGAACCAAGCATATTCTAAAGGGTTCCACCTTATTCGAGAAATATTGGAATGATGTGAAATTGTGATAAGAAAAGTAGACACATATCAAAATTTAGCAGACCCGTTCACTAAGCCGATGACTTAGGACAAGCATGATCAGCATAGAGATGCTATCGGGCTTAGATTTGCTAGTGATTTATTTTGATTTAGTATTTGGATGTATGAACGTTTAAGCAGTTGTACTTTTCAGTTCACTTTTGATTTAATGGTTAAATGAAAACGTTGAATGATACAACTGTGTTCTTTTAATACGTTTAATCCGTGAATATTATATTCTAAATTATCCGTAGTCGGTCAGATTCATGGGAACGATTCTGAATTAAGACTATTCTGACTTTGGACTAAAGGAGTTGACTTCCAAACTCACAGACCTCATTATGAATGTTGTTGGATGTACTCGCATCAAATCATCCTCATGGATCTTGATCATAAGATGTTTTGATAATTGTATACTCATTTGGTATCTTTAGACCTGAGATACATATTAGAACTTTTGTTTACCGAAGAATATTCTTTGATCATGTTAACCGTTGTTGCGTAACTGCCAGTCATTAAGGCATTAATTGGGAATATTTTGGAGTTGTATGTTATCAAGATGGGATTCTGTACTCTTACATAAATGTAACAGTTAGAAGTCTTGGTGCCCTCGTTGATTCAAACTGGCAAAGTGTGAGGCCTCGCCCAAACTTACTTTGTGTTTGATTGGACCACTTTGACTCAATATAGAGAACTACAATAATTGAATACTATATGCAATTGAATTGATCCATGTCTTATTGTTCAATTGATGTCTCATACAGGAAGGATAGATGACAACTAGGGGTGTCCAAAATACCCGAACCCGATTAACGCGACCCGACCCGAACCCGAATAAGCTAATTAGGGTCGAGTTAAATAGGGTCAAAAAGTATTAATCGGGTTATTCGGGTTGACCCGAATAACCCGACTTGTTAATAGGGTCGGGTTTCGGGTTTATTATTGGAAAATAATCGGGTTTCGGGTTAACCCGAATAACCCGATTAGTGATGATACTTTACTTCAAATACAATAATGAAAATGTTAAATAAGCACTAAAAAGTCAATATTGAAAGTTTTATAGATGAGTTAATTATTCTTCTACTTGTTCATGAACCGTTAGACTAGAAGTTATTTTAAAGTAAATGAACGAACATGAACAAATGTTTCACTCGTTCATCTATGTTCGTGAACACTCGGTTATGATCGTTCATTTAAATTTGTTTACGTTCTTTCATGTTCGTTCACATATTAATAGAAAATTATTAAATATTATTTGCATTTAGAAATTATATCACCATAATATGTTTATATTTGTGTTCATTTAAATACGTTCATTAATGTTCGTTTATGTATGTTTGCGTTAACGTATGTACATGTTTCTTCAAGTTTGTTTATCTTTGTTTAATTGTGTTCATTTATGTTCGTGAACTGTTCGTTTAGATTGTAAATGAACAATCATATAAAAAACATGAACATGTTCATTTTTTAACGAAAGAACGTGAACATAAATACTTGTTTGATTAAGTATTCGTGATCATATTCGTTTAAAGTTAAACGAACAAACACACGCATGCCTTTGTTCATGTCCGTTCGGTTCATTTACAAGCCTATATGTGTGTAATTATAAGATAATTACTTGTGAAATAAATTAAAAATTGAGCGGAATGAGAAATTTTGCAACACACGAGTTACAAACATAAAAATCAACTTCAATTTATAAAGTAACATGGTCAACTCGATTAACCCGACTACCCGACTCGACAAACCCGAACCCCGAATAACCCGAACCCGACAAACCCGAACCTTAATAGGGTCGGGTTTCGGATATGTGTAGCTAGAACACCTATAGCTGTCAGCGTTGTGATACTTGATCCAAAATCGTCCAAATGGGAGACTGTTGGAAATATGAACGGTTCGGGTCAAGTCAACGCGTGCCGACCCAATTATAACCCGAGATAAGTTACACGAGGATAACAAACATCAAGCCCACTTAAATTGTTAACTGGGCTAAACACAATTAAATGAGATTAATTGATGGACTAAGGCTCTTGGTGTGGTGATTGGGCTTAAAGCCCATTGGGTTTAATAGAGGATTAAACCCTAATTCCTTTCTATATATAGTATCTTGTTATTATCATACAAAAATGATACTTATTTAAGATAAACCTTAGCCACCATCACCCACCAGCCGCCACCGCCACTGCGCCGCCAGCCTCCGGTCGCCGCCGCTAGCGCTCTGCCACCCTCCAGACGTCACCGCCTCTGCTCCGCCACCCTTTTGCCGTCGCCGCTACTGTACTGTCGGGCCACCGTGCCGTCGCCGCTGTTTCGCCGGACCGCCGTCGTTGCTCTGCCGGACCCCCACCGTCGGATCTCGTTGTGTCGTTACCTAGCTACGTTTGTTACTTCTTGGTGTCTCTACCGGTTGTGTATAACCGAGGTACAATTTAAATACCGTTATTTACGTTTAACGTTATGTGGTTGTTTAGATCTCGTACTCGTATCGTTTGTAACCGGATTCTCGTTTGGGTTTCGTTATTGTGGTTACTCGTTTATTTTCCGCTGCGTTTTACTCGTTTATTTGTTAATACGATTAATAAATATTAAACGAATATTAAAACCATGTTTAAACCGTTAAACCATTTCTTTTACCACCGTTGAAACCCAACAGTTACAGCAAATATATCTGTTGATATCCCCAATTTCTCCTTCCTTCAGTTCTCGTTCCCCTACAACCTCAAACTGCTCTCATCTCCGCTCTTCTTGTCACTAAACTTCACAACCTTCACAACCTCCTCCAACTTCCACACCACCGCCCCTACGGGCTTCATCGTTGCGAATATTATTAATCCCACAGAAGTTCAAATTTTAAATCATAAACAAGAACCAGATGCTTGATGGAGAAGAAAGAATGCGAAGATTTAAAGTTCAGGGTTGATTGGATAGAAAGCAAGAAAGGGAAAGAAATGACATGTGGTGGAAATGATTTTAGGGTTACAGATACATATTAGATAGGGATTTGATGAAAGAAGAAAAACCATGGTTCAGTGAAAAGGAAGGCATAGATCGGCTAACTGGTGGACACAACAGTAAAGTTAACCTCATGCTGACACGTGTCTCCCCGTACTATGAGGGTGACATGTATCCAAACATTCTTCCTTTATTATATATAGAGATAGAGATAGAGATAGAGATGCGAATTTTATTTAATTAAAGATAATTAAATTAATTTTACCATTTAGCATAAAGAAAAAAAACAATCAAATCCCAAGCCTCAAGACGTCTCTTCATTCATACTCAACTTAGCTCACGTTATTCTTTCCTTGACAACATTTGGTGACATAAACTAAGGACGACTATTTGTCCAAAGCTATCTTACTTCTTCATTCAACTATGTTATGGTTGAAAAGGTTACGTCCCATTTGGAGGTACCTCGCACCATGGAACTCATAAAAGTAAGCATCGTAACTTGGTCCGAATTTGGTTGGTTAAGTCCAAGGCATGACCTCCAGATTGAGGGGTTATCAATAGTGCGGATGTAGTAACATAATGGGAACCATATGCTAAAGACATGTGTCAAGAAATATTCTTCATTTATGCTCGTGTATAGGCATTTTGTGGCGCGATTACTGGCACCGGTTACACGCCCGATGCCACATTAAATGCATACCACTGTCGGGCTACGCACATACCGTTGCTAGGTTACAAACGTACTAACACCGGTTGTGTTTGTGCGTACACTGCTGCATCGCGCAGGCAACTGGCTAGTTGGTGTATTAATTCTTAGTTTTTATATTGATTTAAATAGACCTGTTGTATTAAAAAGAGTATTTAACTAGGGAAGGTAAAAAAAGGTGGGTAAAATTTTTTTATCTAAAAAAGGTCGGGTCAAAACATGTTGTTTTAAATTATGGTATTTTCTTAATCGGTTAATGTCACGTTTGCCAAACGTTAAGTTAGTACTAAAGTTTGTGTCCTTGCGACGCTACTAAGAAATATCGATTATAAAAGTGGTTAAAATAACATACTAAAGTTGAGTTAGACTATTTAATAAGAATGAAAAGAAAGATATGTTTATGTTAATTACTTTAATGAAAACTAATTGCATAAACCCGCATGTAGCAGCCAGCGGAAATTTTTTCGATTTTGGTGCTTTTGCAATAAAAAACGAACATGTTTTATTTTCTTAATCGAGTTAATGTCTCGTTTGCCAAACCTTAAGTTAGTACTAAAGTTTGTGTCCCATTGACGCTACTGAGAAATATTGATTATAAAGGTGGTTAAAATAACATACTAAAGTTGAGTAAGACAATTTAATAAGAATGAAAAGAAAATAAGTTTATGTTAATTGCAGAAATCCGCATATGCAGCCAGCATGAATTTTTTCGATTTTGGTGCTCTTGCAATAATAAACAAAATAGAAAATTCAAAAAGTATATTCGTAATTTGTTCAAAATGAAAGGTAAAATCCAAATTTGTTAGTAAATTATTTGCGCCTCATAAAAACTAATTCGGTTAATGGAAATTTTTAGTACAACAAGCCGCGATCTGTTAGCTAGAAATCTAAATAAGTTAAAAAAAATACAAACAAAAACAAAACTGTAAAATAAATAAATAAAGCTCAAAATTGTTTTGTGGGGTAAGATGTGGATTTAGACCATGATGGCCAATTTTTTAAGTCATTTAGTTGGTACTAGCTTGGTTCGTCACGATATCAGCTATCAATAAAAAAAGAAAACCATTAATATAAAGAAAAAATGAGGGAAAAAATAGTTGAAAAAAACAATTAATAAAAACAACACAAAACAAAATAATTTTGAACATAAATCTCATCATTGGAATTTAAATAATATGTCAATAACTTTGTTACTGTTTTTCTTTTTTAAATATATTTAAAAACTTAATTTGGTCAAATAAACAAATGTAGGTAGTTGGAAACTGAAGGCTGGAAGTTGATAGCTGAAGGCTATAACTTTTTAAATATATTTAGGTGTTTGACAGAGTAGCAAAAGTTTTTAATAAAACTAGTTGGTGCCCACGTGGTGCGACGGTATGGGCGCAAAACCTAACATCAACCGCATAATCAGTATTGATACATGATTCATTTAATGACATTTCAAACATAACCCGAATGTAGACTTGTAATTCATGGAAAGTGCGTGTAACTGATGACGAAAATCAAGATACAAAGCTGAAATATACCGTAATTTCAAATTGATAATTTTTTAAACGAACCTATTTTGATCTGAATCCTTTTCTGAACATGCACTGTTCTAATCTGAAACATATTTTGATCTGAAACCTTTCGACTAAAAAGCATACCGACACGAACTGAACTAATTTAATCCTTTTTGTATCGACTCGTTCTAACCCTAATTTGGTCTTACACATGACTCGAGCTCACCTGACTCGACTTGTTACCGATCCTAACCAATAATCACGTAGTATGTTAATATATAAAATTAAAGAAGTATAACAATATATACTCAAATTAAAGTAAACAAAATACTCGTTTTTATGATGTAATTTGTTTACAAAATTATTAACATGTGAAAAAGTTACGGCCCTAAAAAACTCGTGGGGGTAGTTAGTTTTGAATAAGGGTTAATTGTGTAATTACTATATAAATTAATAAAAGTTGATAGAATTTTCAAGAGCCAAACTTGTAAATTCAAATGTAAAAACTTGTAGGTAGCTTTTTCTTAAACGCTAATAATAGTAGCGTTCAAATATGGAGCTTTTTTCACCAACTTAAAAGCTTGAAGCTATTTTAACCAAACAAAGTTTTTATTGAATATGAGTTTTTTCTTAAAAAGCTTAAAATTAAAAGTTTCTTGCCAAACATACTATTAAAAAATTTAAATGTGTATTTGGAGAAAAATATCAATTAAGAAGATCGGCACAACCGTGATTCCCACTTTTCAGTGTTTTCATTCGGCGTCTTCTAATTCGACGAGTGACTATTTTACGTCAACAACTTAAATACGGCGTCGTCTCATTAAAAATGGAAAATGATAAATCTGCTTTACACTTTTAACCAGCATAGAAAAAGACAAAAACGTCAATTATTAAAGTTCCAATCTCGAAAGGATTTGGATTGGTAACATGTGTTGATGTATACGTTGATATTAATAATTATCATTATCACATTGTAATTGTAATTAATAATAATAACATTAAACATGGTAAAACAATTCATCTTAGATGAAGATTAACTATTTTTCATAAAAATATTAATTATAACTAAAATAAAAACATTTATTGAATAAACAAAATGAGAAATTCTTAGCATTTCAATAACCAAAACAATCTAATTTACACAAGAAATCAACAATCGATTCAGGCCTGAGTAGAGTGATCGGCGGGCGACGGCCAGACGATGTCCTTAAGTGCCGGCCGGAGCTCTTTGCTACAGAATTGGTTGTACTCCAGGGTATCACCACTCGACTTCTTCACCTCCACCACCAAAAACGACGGCGTTACAGCAAATATATCCGCCGATATCCCTAACTTCCCTTTCCTTCCGTTCTCGGGTCCCTGCAACCTCAAACTGCTCTCGTCTCCGCTCTTCTTGACGCTAAACCTCACCGCCTTCGCCACCTCCTCCAACTTCGACACCATCGCCCCTGCCGGCTTCATTGTAGCGAACCGGATCTCTTGTTTCTCCTCTCACTTCTTCTCCTCAAACAAGGGAGACAGATCGAATCCTTATGATAACAAGATTATGTGAAACGCGTTCAGTGTCTCACCATCTTTGCCTTTTAAATTCACGCCTTCATCTTCGAGGAATTTAGGTCTCTTAGGCGTCGCCTTCTTGAACCACGCGGATTCCATGATTTTCGATATCGTGATTCGAGAATTAGGGTTTGGATCAAGCAACTTGGTGATTAATCTCCGTGCGTCCGATGAAAACCAAGGCGGACACTTGAAATCGCCTCGGTAAATCTTCTTATACATAGCAATTAGGTTTTCGCCTTGAAAAGGTAAGAATCCGGCCAGAAGGACGTACAGGATTACTCCACATGACCATATATCAGCTTTCGCTCCGTCGTAACCCTTCTTTCCTATAACTTCTGGTGCGACGTACGCAGGAGTACCACACGTGGTGTGTAAAAGCCCATCCTGACGGAGATGATCCGTAAACGCGCTGAGACCGAAATCCGTCACTTTCAAATTACCTTCCTCGTCTAACAGAAGGTTTTCTGGTTTCAAATCTCGATGAAACACACCGCGGCTATGACAGAAATCAACAGCTGAGATAAGCTGCTGGAAGTAGCTTCTCGCAGCATCCTCTCGCAGCCGTCCTTTCTCTATCTTGGAAAACAACTCGCCGCCTCTAACGAGCTCCATGGCGAAGTAAATATTAGATTTACTCGCCAGGACCTCGTGCAGCTCTACAATATTCGGATGCCGCACCATTTTCATCACCGAAATCTCTCGCTTGATCTGATCCGTCATCCCGACCTTAATCACCTTCTCTTTTGCAATCAGCTTCATCGCTACGCTCTTACCGGTCTGTAAGTTCCTCGCGTGGTACACCTTTGCAAATTCATGTTTTGTTTGATCTAATTTTCGTTAATATGATCTTTATAGATAATATTAGGATAAGCGTGGATAACGTATACCAGAACATGTTAAACAGTGGATCGTTTGAACCAACGTTTGTTTAGGGGTGTAAACGAAGCCCGAAAGTTCGTATGCTACGTCCTACTTTGAAAATATCAAAGATTCCTTGACGACTATTCAAACATATGACGAAGTTTATGATAGTGTATGATGGTGAATGGACTTCAAGATAGTTCTCGTTGTTCCCATAAAATTTGAAAGGTAGACGGGCATACGTATTATTTTAGTACATGTGGTTTGAAGTATACTCTAGTTTTTACGGTGTAAACGTAAGCAAATTCATATAATTATCTTATCTGGTGTGAATGCGACTTAACATTACTTACATTTTAGGTGACTTCATCTCATCTCTTATGTGTCATATCATCGTCCTAGTTCTTTTAAGAATAACAAGTTCATGTGAATTACATATTTTAGTCTGATTTTGTATATATATATATATGGTTTTGACTCGGTAAAAAATATATTGGACCGAAATAACTAATTTGGGTGTATTTGGGTGAGGTGGAAGTAAGATGTCTAAGAGAATAAGAAGAGGTGGTGTAGAGAGAAAGAGAGATGATCCATGTACCACATTTGTGGTTTTGTATCAAAGAAGAAGAAAGGAAAAAACAAAAATAAATCAAAGGAGAGAATGGAGGCGAAAAAATTAATGGCATGATAGAAATAAGGTAGCGTTTGGTATGCATGAATGAGATGCGGAATGGAAGGGACTATTATGATAGAATTAAAAAAAAGTGTTTGGTTGGTCAATGAAATGGAATCACTCATTACCATATCCATTTCATTTCATCCAAAACACCTCAAATCCATTTCATTCACCCCCCTTGTTTTTTTTTTCATTCCATCCCTTTCACACTATATAACCTTCACCTCCCTCCCACCACTACTACCCATTGTCCTCACCACCAACGCAACCCACCCACCGGGGGTCGCCACCATTGTCGGCCGCCACCACCACCACCGCATACGCCGCCTGCCACCACCAACACCTGCCTCTGCCGCCCGCCGCCACCACACCAGCCTCCGCTGCCGCCACCAACCACCCACCACAACCTACCATCGCCGCCCACCACCGTCACAACCAACCATCACTCCCAGCCATGTGACAATTGTCAATTTCAGGTTAACTCCGTTAACTCCGTTAACTCAACTCCGTCAATTCAAACTTAAAGATCACTGAATCTATAACGCACACCTCATTACATTTAAACTAGGGTTTAAATGACGCTTGACAATTACTACATGTGTAGTCTTTCGGGAATTGCACCGAAACGCAAACAAGTTGACGCAAACGATTAGTGAATAAACGAAAAACGTCAAAACAATAATTATGTGATAATTATGTGTTAGACTTATGTGTTACTTGTTTATATTATGTGTGATGCTAAACAAGAAACAAGAACTAGTTATTTAAGCTAGAAAAGTAACAATTGGAAGTTGAGGGACTAGAGTGTAACATGTTATTATAAATAATAACATAAACCTAAAACCCTAATCCTCTCTTTCTCTCCCTCATAATCGACGGCCAGCCCCCCCCCCCCTTGTCTCCTTGCGATCGGCCCTCATACACACACATACAATCAAGAGTTTACAAGTTTAATCGAAAATTAAGGTGCTAGGAAGGTATAAACAACTATCCTACGTATTTTACATGCTTAATTTTGAGTTTGAATGGGTTAATTATAAACCCTAAAATCTGGAAATTTCATATATTGTGTTCATATGATCTTTGTTTGATTTGATGATGTATTGATGATGATTTGATAACTAGAATAGATATTGTTACATGTTAATTGTTGTGTCTTGATTTTGAGATCAAATAAAACCCTAACCATGTATGTATGGTGTAATTGATGTGCATGGATAGTGATTATGGTGTCTAAAGTGTTATATGAACGGATTATAGTCTATAGATGGTTAAATTGTTGAGTTTTGTTGCAAACAGTTTCTGGACAGATTGTGTTGTTGATGTTCAACTGACTGTAACGGGGTGTAAATTTGAAAATTGATTGAGATAATTGATACTACAGTAAACTAGGTTGAGTCTAGTTTCTAAAGAATGTAAATTTGCAATTTTTGGACGTGTAAAAGTTAACCTTTATGATTTTACAAAAACGTTGTGCAAAGCTGAGTTGTTAGACCTGCTGTTAGGTTGTTTTGTAAATCTTATATCTCATGAACTACGAGATCAATTGGGTTGGTTCCACTTCTGAAAGTTGACTTGTTGAGTTAGGAACGTAACCCAAGTGGTCTTGCATTTATTGGATTTTTCGTTTAACGGGAATTTCAAATAACATTCTGTTGCGCATAAATTTGACTGCTATGAGTTTGCTGTGGTAAATTGATCTTTGTGAGAAATATGTATGGAATAAAAATACAAAAAAATATGTTCTGGAAACCTAACACATACATTCTTTTGTGATGATTTTTGGTAAATTTATTGTGATGCTATGATCAGTGGGATAGACTAGTTTTTCAAGTAGAATTCTGTCGTTAAGAAACTAGTTGCTGAATTTTGTGAAAGTTGCATGAAACATGGTGATTGCTAATTTATTATCATGTTTTGACCAAATTGCCCTTGCGGGGGATAATTGCTAACTAATTGTCGTATTTTGACCAAAATACCCTTGCGGGGAATAATTGCTAATTGATTGTCATGATTTGACCAAATTGCCCTTGCGGGGAATAATTGCTAGTTAATTGTTATGTGTTGACCAAATTGCCCTTACGGGAAGTAATTGCTAGTGATGTACATTATGAATACACGACACATAAATAATTGCTCACACATGTAACATATCACAAATACACTTGTTAAAGTCACACACGATTCACAAACGAAACACGAAACATGTTGTGTGCATAGGAATTATGTGTCGGGTCTAGAGACTCGATATTAGTTCCGATACTTAGAAAACCTCCTTATTGTTTTAGAACGCTAGAGAGAGTTTTCTGTGACGCGCATCACTTGGTGATTTATTTTGGGAATTCTTCGCAAACAGTGAGTTTCACTTACCCCTTTAAACTGTTTTCAAACGCTTTTCACTTGGGGAGATAACATACTCCGAAAACGCATTTAAGATTTTGTTAATATAGATTATATATCACTTGTAAAGACTAAGTGGCAAACGCAATAACTAAAGTCCTTCATTCACATCGAACCGTTTAATATTGGATAATAGCGAGTCATTGTTGAGTAGTACTACTGGGTTTGACAAACCCCACCCAACGCTAAACTCGACTGGAGGTCGAGTGGGTGTAATCTTGGCTAAACACGTACCATGGTCGGGATAGACCTGGTGGCAAGGCAAATGATAAACAGTCAGCTTCGGTGTCGAACACTTAGTAATACTTGTTTTATAGACTAGCTACCTATAGATATATAATTGACATAACACTATCTGGTAACGCAAAACGGGTAACGCAATAACGCAAAACGCATAACGCAAAACGCTAAACGCAAAACGCTGAACGCAAACGCTAAACGCTTTATTTTATATAAACTTATGAACTCACCAACCCCGTGTTGACACTTTTAGTATGTTATTCTCAGGTAGCCGAGGCGGGCGCGCGGTATAGGATCATGCATTGCTTGAAAACGCTTTTGTTATGCAAACTCTTTTAAAACTGTTATCATTGGGTTTAAGTCGTCCTACGTGACGCAACATTCTGTTTTATGTTTTTTTACGCTTCCGCATTTAAATACTCGTAAACGTTTTCATGGTTTTGAAACTTTGTTTTATAGTTTGATTATAACTAATGAATCCGATCCTGTTAGTTCACACCCTCTGACGGTAAAACTCCGTTAGTGGATTTTGAGGGTGTGACAGATTGGTATCAGAGCCATTGGTTATAGCGAACTAGAAATTGCATGCATACTAGACTATAACCGCGACGACCCATTAGTTATAATGATACGCACTGCATAGATTTGTGTAGTCTTTGTTATCTTATCTCTTTACCCTTTTCACTCATACGCGCGCATGCACGGCTTACCTGTAGGAATGTCGACACCGCCATCATCATCATCATCCGATCCGATGACTCATGCTCACGGGAAAGAACCGCAGATACCTACCGCATCGCCACCCCGAGTAGTTCCGGAACTCGAAGCTCCCGCACCGAAGAGGTATCGCTTATCCGGAGGCATGTACGAAAATGAAGTTAACTGGGATTGGTACCCTAATATGATCAGACGTATGGTCTATCGCGAACAAGTTCCCCCGCTACCCCACCCGAACCATCCTGCTTATCCCATCACCTTACCACCCATAACCGAACCTGTAGAGCGTGTGCTCGCAGCTGTTGTTTCTTGTTTGGAGCGTGATGTTGGTTACATGCGCTATACGAGAGCGAACGTTTCCGGACTGTTAAAAGATGGAACCGAAACTAAAGAGGAAATTTCCCACATGACAGTAGCAATGAAGAAAATGCAAGAGGCTAGTGATCAACAGATGAAGATTATGAGAAAGATGCAAGCCGAGATGATAGACTTGCAAGAGCAACTCCAAGTAGCAAGGACCTGAACCGAGATAGCTTTAGAGCGCTGCGATGTCTTACAAATGCAAATTGCTCAGAACGCAGCCGAACCTGAGGCAGAACCTGAGGCAGAGCCTGAAGAGGAACCCGAAGAAGATCACGAAGAGGAGCCTGAGGAGGATCCCGAGGAAGATCCCGAGGAGGAATCTGAAGAAGAACCGGAGGAAGAACCGGCAGAGGAGGAGGCACACTCAGAGGTGTCCTCAGACGATGACATCTAACGATAATAACACCTAGATGGAGGGGTTGTCTCCATCCAAACTATTATTTTTCTATGATTTGAAGGATTGGTTTTAAATACTTTGTAGCGAATACAATGGTTTTAATCATGAATTATTATTTGGATTAATATATAGTTGTGATGTGATGTTTGTTCCTTTTATTTCTTTCTTACCTATCTTTTATTACATGTATGGTGTGGTTCATATGAAAGAAAAATTCATGTTTAACATTTTATGCTGTGATTCTAAGAAATGGCAGGAAGAAACGTTGGACACGGACGTGGTAACATCAACCTGACTGCAGCATAACTCCAAACTCTGCTGAATGACCACGCGGCGGCCGCTCTTGCCGCACATGTACAGAACCAAGCTGGAAGTCCAATAGGAACGTGTACCTTCAAGAATTACCTTGACTGCAAGCCCAGTTCGTTTAAGGGCACCGAGGGAGCTATAGGTTTCCTGCGTTGGGCTGAGAAGGCCGAATCAGCTTTTGAGATGTGTAATTGTCCACCTGCCAGTAGGGTCAAATTTGCTGCTGGAACACTCGAAGATTCTGCCTTCACTTGGTGGAATTCGAACGTACAGATTCTTGGATTGGAACTGGCTAACGCGATGAACTGGGAGGAGTTCAAGAACATGATGCGAGAAGAGTACTGTCCGAGAGAGGAGATTGCAAAGTTGGAATCTGAGTTTTGGTCATTGAAGATGGTGGGTTCAGAAATCGAAGCCTACACTACCCGTTCTCACGAGTTAGCTATGATGTGTCCGCGGATGGTGGATCCGCCGAGTAAGAGGATTGAAATGTATATTGATGGGTTAGCACCGCAAATTCAGGGCATGGTAACGTCTTCCAGACCAGCCACGATTCAACAAGCGATTCAGTTAGCTCACAAACTAACGGATCAAGCAGTGACCCAAGGTGCGCTACCACCAAGGGGTTCAACCACTAAAGCCCGTGACAACCCGAGCACTGACAACAACAACAGCAACAGCAACCCGAGCAGCGGAAAGAGAAAGTTTGACAACACCAGATCCTCATCCTCGAACCCCCCACAGCAACACCACTACCGTAAGCCCGAACCCATTCGGAGCTTCAACAATCAGAGTCACAACAATAATAACATCGGTAGCGGGCAGGGTTCGAGCGGCTATGCTGGGAAATATCCGAAGTGCAACAGGTGCAACTATCATCATGCTGGCCCGTGTGACCGTGTCAAGTGTCAGAGATGCGGAAAGATGGGTCACCTGGCAAAGGAATGTAGAGGAGACCTTGCGGCAAAGGGTGCTCCTAAACCACCCATGACAACCAAGGGATGTTTTGAGTGTGGACAAGAGGGACATTTTAAGAAAGACTGCCCCAAGCTAAAACAGAACGACAAGAATGGAGGTAATGGAAGTGGCAGTGGTGGTGGAAACAATGGTAAAGGAAGAGCTTTTGTTATTGGGTCGGGTCAAGCCCGCAATGATCCGTACGTGGTGACTGGTAAGTTCCCTGTGAACGATTGTTTTGCTTCTGTATTGTTTGACACTGGAGCTGATAGGAGTTTTGAGTCGAAAGCCTTTAGTCAACTCTTAGACTTAACTCCAACCCCGTTAGATGCTAAATTTCCTGTTGAATTAGCTGACGGTAAGACTATAGTAACGACTCATGTACTTGCGGGATGTAAGTTAAAACTGTCAAGTCATGTTTTTGATATTGACCTTATTCCTTTTACGCTTAGTAGTTTCGATGTCATGGTCGGCATGGACTGGTTATCCGAGAACCGAGCAGAGATTATATGTCACGACAAGATAGTCCACATTACTACCCCTTCCGGCAAGATCATTTCGATCCGGGGCGAGAGAAGCGGCATGACCACCAGCGTCATTACCCTCATGAAGGCGCAGAAGTATCTACGAAAGGGTCATCCGGCAATTTTGGCGCAGATTGTTGAGAAACCCGCGGAAGAGAAGCGAATTGAAGATATACCGATTGTGCGAGATTTTCAGGAAGTTTTCCCGGAGGATTTGCCTGGACTCCCTCCTATTCGACAAGTCGAATTCCAAATCGAGCTGACCCCCGGTGCAGCACCCATAGCACGAGCTCCGTATCGGCTCGCACCGGCGGAGCTTCAGGAGCTGTCCACTCAGTTACAAGATTTATTGGATAAGGGTTTTATTCGACCTAGCTCATCACCATGGGGAGCCCCTGTCTTATTTGTCCGAAAGAAGGACGGGACTTTCCGCATGTGTATCGACTACCGGGAGTTGAACAAGGTGACGGTCAAGAACCGTTATCCTTTACCCTGAATTGATGATCTGTTTGACCAACTCCAAGGATCGAGTTACTACTCGAAGATCGATCTGCGGTCTGGTTACCATCAACTAAGAGTGCGTGAAGAAGATATCTCAAAGACGGCTTTCAGAACACGGTATGGTCACTATGAGTTTTCAGTTATGCCTTTTGGCTTAACCAACGCACTAGCCGTATTTATAGATCTTATGAATCGAGTATGCAAGGCGTACCTCTACAAGTTTGTGATTGTGTTTATTGACGATATCCTGGTCTATTCCAAGGACAAGGCTGACCATGAAGAACACTTAAGGGTAATTCTGGAATTGTTGAAGAAGGAACAACTGTACGCTAAACTCTCGAAATGCGAATTTTGGTTTCGCGAGGTTCACTTTTTAGGACATGTGATCAACGAGAATGGTATCCATGTCGATCCCGGTAAGGTAGAGGCCATCAAAAACTGGGAAGCACCTAAGACTCCGACTGAGGTGCGGCAATTCCTAGGGCTGGCCGGCTACTACCGGCGTTTCATCGAAGGATTTTCAAAGATTTCCCAACCCCTCACCGCTTTGACTCACAATGGTACTAAGTACATTTGGGGTGACGCGCAAGAATCCGCTTTTCAACTATTGAAAACCAAACTCTGTAGCGCCCCTATTCTAGCCCTACCCGAGGGAACGGAGAATTTCGAGGTACATTGTGACGCATCGATACAAGGTCTCGGTTGTGTGCTGATGCAACTCGAGAAGGTTATAGCTATGCCTCTCGACAACTATGGGTTCTCGAGAAGAACTACACGACCCATGATTTGGAACTCGGAGCTGTGTTGTTTGCCCTTAAGATATGGAGGCATTACTTGTACGGTACCAAGTTTACCATTTACACCGACCACAAGAGTCTCCAACATATCTACGATCAGAAGGAGCTGAACATGCGACAGCGTCGTTGGGTCGAGCTGCTTAAAGATTATGATTGTGCCATCAAGTACCACCCTGGCAAGGCCAATGTAGTGGCCGACGCTCTCAGCAGAAAAGAAACCGATAAACCCAGGCGAGTGCGAGCATTGCAACTCACGATTCATACCAACTTACCCAATCAGATTCGCGATGCGCAACTCGAAGCTTTGAAAGATGATAATCTTCCATCGGAACTCATGCGGGGCATGAACAAGCAACTTGAAACCAAATCGGACGGGGTCCGATATTTTGAGAACCGGATTTGGGTTCCACGATACGGAGAGTTGAGAACTCTGGTGATGGACGAAGCACACAAGTCCAGATATTCTATCCACCCTGGCTCAGATAAAATGTATCATGACTTAAAGGCACTTTACTGGTGGCCGAATATGAAAGCCGACATTCCCACCTACGTGAGCAAATGCTTGACTTGTGCCAGAGTCAAAATAGAATACCAGAAACCATCTGGCCTACTACAACAACCGGAACTTCCAATGTGGAAATGGGAACACATTTCAATGGATTTTATCACGGGATTACCTAAAACACCGACGGAATGCGATACCATCTGGGTAATCGTTGACCGGTTGACTAAGTCCGCACACTTTTTAGCGATTAAGGAATCAGACAAAATGGAAAGATTGACTCACGTCTACATGAAGGAAGTAGTGTCTAGACACGGAGTGCCTGTCTCAATCATTTCTGATCGAGATTCCCGTTTCACTTCGCACTTTTGGAAGTCGCTACAGAGTGCCCTAGGCACACGCCTTGATATGAGCACAGCCTACCATCCTCAGACGAATGGGCAAAGTGAACGTACTATTCAGACCTTAGAGGACATGTTGCGTGCATGTGTATTGGATTTCAGAAAAAGTTGGGAACCTCACTTACCTTTGGTAGAGTTTTCGTATAATAACAGCTACCACGCAGGTATTAAAGCAGCGCCGTTTGAAGCACTGTACGGACGAAAGTGTCGATCACCTCTCTGCTAGGCAGAGGTGGGTGACAGCCAAATCACTGGTCCACAACTGGTACTCGAAACTTCGGAAAAGATTGTTCAAATCCGAAATCACATGGCAGCAGCACGAGATCGCCAAAAGAGTTACGCCGACAAGCGCCGAAAACCTCTCGAATTTCAAGTGAATGACCAAGTGTTACTCAAAGTCACACCTTGGAAAGGTGTGGTTCGCTTTAGGAAGCGAAACAAACTCAACCCACGATACGTTGGTCCTTACCGGATAACGGAACGCGTTGGTCCGGTGGCGTACCGACTGGACTTACCAGCGGAACTCAGCAGTGTACACAATGTCTTCCACGTATCCAATTTGAAGAAATGCTTATCCAATGAAACCCAAGTAGTCCCTTTGGACGAACTGCAAATTGATGAACAGCTACGCTTCATTGAAGAACCAGTTGACGTTTTGGACTGGGAAACCAAAACACTCAAGCACAGCAAAATTCCAATCGTTAAGGTTCGTTGGAACTCAAGACGTAGACCGGAGTTCACGTGGGAACGCGAGGATCAAATGATGAAAAAGTATCATCACCTTTTTGAAGGGCTGACCAAACACAGAAAACCGCGAAACTCGACAAACCGTCAGAAATCACCGAGGTATGAATTAAATTTCGGGATGAAATTTCTTTCTACTAGAGGATGATATGACAAACTGAAAATTTTTCTTACTTTTTCAGACACTCATCACGACTTGACTCAAATTTTCGGGACGAAAATTCTTTAACATGGGAATGATGTGACAATCGTCAATTTCAGGTTAACTCCGTTAACTTAACTCCGTCAATTCAAACTTAAAGATCACTGAATCTATAACGCACACCTCATTACATTTAAACTAGGGTTTAAATGACGCTTGACAATTACTACATGTGTAGTCTTTCGGGAATTGCACCGAAACGCAAACAAGTTGACGCAAACGATTAGTGAATAAACGAAAAACGTCAAAACAATAATTATGTGATAATTATGTGTTAGACTTATGTGTTACTTGTTTATATTATGTGTGATGCTAAACAAGAAACAAGAACTAGTTATTTAAGCTAGAAAAGTAACAATTGGAAGTTGAGGGACTAGAGTGTAACATGTTATTATAAATAATAACATAAACCTAAAACCCTAATCCTCTCTTTCTCTCCCTCATAATCGACGGCCAGCCCCCCCCCTCCCCTTGTCTCCTTGTGATCGGCCCTCATACACACACATACAATCAAGATTTTTCAAGTTTAATCGAAGATTAAGGTGCTAGGAAGGTATAAACAACTATCCTATGTATTTTACATGCTTAATTTTGAGTTTGAATGGGTTAATTATAAACCCTAAAATCTGGAAATTTCATATATTGTGTTCATATGATCTTTGTTTGATTTGATGATGCATTGATGATGATTTGATAACTAGAATAGATATTGTTACATGTTAATTGTTGTGTCTTGATTTTGAGATCAAATAAAACCCTAACCATGTATGTATGGTGTAATTGATGTGCATGGATAGTGATTATGGTGTCTAGAGTGTTATATGAATGGATTATAGTCTATAGATGGTTAAATTGTTGAGTTTTGTTGCAAACAGTTTCTGGACAGATTGTGTTGTTGATGTTCAACTGACTGTAACGGGGTGTAAATGTGAAAATTGATTGAGATAATTGATACTACAGTAAACTAGGTTGAGTCTAGTTTCTAAAGAATGTAAATTTGCAATTTTTGGACGTGTAAAAGTTAACCTTTATGATTTTAGAAAAAACGTTGTGCAAAGCTGAGTTGTTAGACCTGCTGTTAGGTTGTTTTGTAAATCTTATATCTCATGAACTACGAGACCAATTGGGTTGGTTCCACTTCTGAAAGTTGACTTGTTGAGTTAGGAACCTAACCCAAGTGGTCTTGCATTTATTGGATTTTTCGTTTAACGGGAATTTCAAATAACATTCTGTTGCGCATAAATTTTACTGCTATGAGTTTGCTGTGGTAAATTGATCTTTGTGAGAAATATGTATGGAATAAAAATACAAAAAAATATGTTCTGGAAACCTAACACATACATTCTTTTGTGATGATTTTTGGTAAATTTATTGTGATGCTATGATCAGTGGGATAGACTAGTTTTTCAAGTAGAATTCTGTCGTTAAGAAACTAGTTGCTGAATTTTGTGAAAGTTGCATGAAACATGGTGATTGCTAATTTATTATCATGTTTTGACCAAATTGCCCTTGCGGGGGATAATTGCTAACTAATTGTCGTATTTTGACCAAAATACCCTTGCGGGGAATAATTGCTAATTGATTGTCATGATTTGACCAAATTGCCCTTGCGGGGAATAATTGCTAGTTAATTGTTATGTGTTGACCAAATTGCCCTTACGGGAAGTAATTGCTAGTGATGTACATTATGAATACACGACACATAAATAATTGCTCACACATGTAACATATCACAAATACACTTGTTAAAGTCACACACGATTCACAAACGAAACACGAAACATGTTGTGTGCATAGGAATTATGTGCCGGGTCTAGAGACTCGATATTAGTTCCGATACTTAGAAAACCTCCTTATTGTTTTAGAACGCTAGAGAGAGTTTTCTGTGACGCGCATCACTTGGTGATTTATTTTGGGAATTCTTCGCAAACAGTGAGTTTCACTTACCCCTTTAAACTGTTTTCAAACGCTTTTCACTTGGGGAGATAACATACTCCGAAAACGCATTTAAGATTTTGTTAATATAGATTATATATCACTTGTAAAGACTAAGTGGCAAACGCAATAACTAAAGTCCTTCATTCACATCGAACCGTTTAATATTGGATAATAGCGAGTCATTGTTGAGTAGTACTACTGGGTTTGACAAACCCCACCCAACGCTAAACTCGACTGGAGGTCGAGTGGGTGTAATCTTGGCTAAACACGTACCATGGTCGGGATAGACCTGGTGGCAAGGCAAATGATAAACAGTCAGCTTCGGTGTCGAACACTTAGTAATACTTGTTTTATAGACTAGCTACCTATAGATATATAATTGACATAACACTATCTGGTAACGCAAAACGGGTAACGCAATAACGGAAAACGCATAACGCAAAACGCTAAACGCAAAACGCTGAACGCAAACGCTAAACGCTTTATTTTATATAAACTTATGAACTCACCAACCCCGTGTTGACACTTTTAGTATGTTATTCTCAGGTAGCCGAGGCGGGCGCGCGGTATAGGATCATGCATTGCTTGAAAACGCTTTTGTTATGCAAACTCTTTTAAAACTGTTATCATTGGGTTTAAGTCGTCCTACGTGACGCAACATTCTGTTTTATGTTTTTTTACGCTTCCGCATTTAAATACTCGTAAACGTTTTCATGGTTCTGAAACTTTGTTTTATAGTTTGATTATAACTAATGAATCCGATCCTGTTAGTTCACACCCTCTGACGGTAAAACTCCGTTAGTGGATTTTGAGGGTGTGACAAGCCATCACCAACATCACCCGCCACTTACCACCGCCATCACCACCCACCATCACCACCACCACCAACAATTGCTCATGCCACCCATCACCCCACCACCACCATTATTACTCGCCACCCACCAGCACCATCCCACCAACACTCACTACCATTTTATTTTATTCTGATTTTTTCTTACTTACCAAGTAATAAAAACTAATAATTAATGTCATTCTCATATGGTAACCAAAATGTCAATGGAATGGTAATGATCTATTCCATTACCTCGTTCATTCCATTCCTTCGCTCGTTCCATTATATCGCTCATCCATTACCCCATACCAAACAGACCCTAAGATTCCAGTACATTTATTCCATTGGTCATGGTTTTTTTTTTCTTTTGAACAACGAATGTCTTTTAAACTTTGTAATTTGTGGAACCTGAACTCAAGACCTGAGTTTAATGGCTTTGTATTGAACAACCACTATATTGATCCATTACTCATGTTCTAATCACATTGTTCTATTGCTCAAAATGAATATATATAGCTTATACACGTATTTATTTTCTTTTCGAAACAATGGAATTTTCATTAGGAAAAGGAACTAACCACCCAATGGAAAGCAAGAGGAAGATCGAAAGGAACTCACACAAAAACAACAGTGTATTACCAATATCGATTTTACATCAATTCCTCTTATTTGAATTATAAAATTTTAGTTTACTCTTCTTTTTCTTGATTGATCGATGTCGTTCTCGATGAGTTAGTGGTAAAATAGTAAGAAATAAAACTTGGTGTTTCACGTGACTTAGGTTTGATCCTCGCCCCTAGCATTTAGTTTCACGGCGCATGGTGATAATGTGAGACTAGACGAGTAGATGACGTTCACTGGTTGGATTCTTAAACTGAACGGGTTTTATTTCACCGTATTATCATGTCATCGAACGAGTGTTCACTGCCATTCGCCTTAGATAAGGGTTTTTATCTGAATCGGAAAGCAAGCGTATCCCAATGTGATAAATTTAACCACAAATCCACTAGAAAGATAAGTTGACCGTAAAAAAAAGTGTTCACGTGCACTAAAATGATCGATTTCTAGGAAATAGCAATGAGCCCACTAAAACGTCACCAATATTGCAATGGGAAAATTCCCATAATAGCCCATTTAGAGAATGTGTTTCCAAGACTATCCCCATTAATTCAAGTTTCCAACTTTGTCCCTTTGGTATCTCGTCGCTGACGACATGATAGCGAACACCGACGATGCGTTACTGAAACAAATAAGATAACGAAACGTGGCCGGAATCTGTGTTGACGATGCGTTATGTTGCTAACGTAGGGTAGCGACGATGCGTTATGTTGCTAACGTAGGGTAGCAGCGATGCGTTAGCTGATAACGCATCGCTGCTACCCTATGTTAGCAACATTAACGCATCGTCAACCCTATGTTATGTTAACGCATCGTCGGTGTTCGCTAACATGTCGCCGGCGACGAGATACATTTATGTTGCTAACATAGGGTAGCAGCGATGCGTTATCAGCTAACGCATCGTGGAACCCCTACTTTAAACATTAACGCATCGCTGCTACCCTATGTTAGCAACATAACGCATTGTCAACCCTATGTTATGTTAACACATCGTCGGTGTACGCTAACATGTTTCCGGCGACGAGATACTAAAAGGATAAAATTGGAAACTTGAATTTAGGGAGATAAACTTAAAAACACATTCTCTAAATGATCGGAATTTTCCCTATTGCAATATGTATGCATATGCACGTATGTATATGCACTAAAATGATCAATTTCTAGGAGATAACAATGAGTCAACTTGCATTTTCAATTTGAGAGTCAGAAATTGCTGCCAAAATATTTGGCGAATAATCAAGTGATACAAGAAAACGACAAAGAAGGTTCATTTGTTTCACAATCAATGAACATGTTTAGGCAAACCATATATTAGATTAGACTAAGGGGTGTGGGGGGTTTTAATTGGGGCTTTAGCGGGGGTTTCAACCAATAATATTATGACATGTGGCAGAGAGAGAAACTGGATAAGGGGGTTTTTTTTTATTTTTTTATAAATATATTCAAACAACGTATTATTAAAAAAACTCATAAATTATTAAAAAAACACACATTAATAAAAAAACACATTAATATCTAAAATTCAAATTACAAAAAAAAACATACTAAAAATTAAACAAACAATAATACTTAATAATAACACTAATCTAATATAAGATCATCGGGTCGCCTTGCCCACAAATGTTCAACCAACTCATGTCGAAGATTCCCGTGTATCTCACGGCTATTGATATTTGCTATGTTATGAAGTCTTTGTTGATCACTGATTGTGGACGGTTGTGGCGGATTGTCACCTTGGTAGTTTTGGCAGATAGCTTTGCCCTCGTCTTCTAACGTCATGTTGTGTAGGATCAGACACGTGTAGACGACGTCCATTATCCTCTCCCGAGTCCAATAACGTATCGGGTTCGCCAGCACATAATATTGTTTTTTCAGAACTCCAAAAGCTCTTTCAATATCTTTTCTAGCAGACTCTTGCTTCTTCGTAAAATACTTCTGTTTATCAGCGATTGGATCTGTAAAAGCTTGAACTAACAAAGCCCATTCGTTGTAAATACCATCGACCAGATAGTACCCGTACTTGAAGAGTTCTCCATTTGCAACAAAAGATTGAGGTGGTTCAACCCCGTCGATAAGGTCGTTGATCAAATGTGACTAATCGATAACATTAAGGTCGTTATTTGACCCAGCAACACTAAAAAAAGCATGCCAAAACCAAAGATCCTGTGACACCGCCGCCTCAAGTATAAGGGTCGGCCCTTCATAATCACCACGGTGGAACTGACCTCTCCAGGCCGTTGAACACATAGCCCATCCAACATGCGTACAATCGATGCTACCTAGCATCCCAGGAAAACCATGTTTTTCTGCGTGCACCTCATATATGCGTTGGATGTCATACATTGTAGGTTTACGCAGATATCTCCGAGAGTAAATCGATATGACTCCTACGTATATAAAATAATCTATAAACATATAATATATATTAAAAAATGTAATAAATATTTAATAAAAACTAAAATTAATGTTTTTTACCTTGGCAGAAAAAATGAAGGGATTCACGTGCAACCCTTTTCGACATCTGTAAATACTCATCCAAAGCGTCCGACGAGATGCCGTACGCTAATTGACGGATAGCAGCCGTGTATTTTTGAAGAGAGGTAAAACCGGGGAGACCCCTAGCATCCTCCCTTTGTTGAAAAAAGGGATACCGTGCCTCTAAATCACTTGCTATACGCATGAACAATTGTCTGCTCATTCGGAAACAAGTTCGAAAATTCGACTCCTCGTATACCGGTTGAGGGCTAAAATAATGCCGAATCAAAGTATCGTTAGCACCCGATCGATCACGATCACGAGGTGGTGCTCTAACTCTCGGGACTCGAGGTTGATGGGCTAGATTTTGCAAGAGATCCACCACGGTTGCGGTCAAAACTCCCCCTACATGAAGAAGCAAATCATCCTCTTCGGAGGAGTTGGAATCAGACGAGTACCATGACATTTTTTTTGTGTTAATTTTGAGAGGATTTTAGGAAGAAAGGTGTATAATTGTGAAATGAAGTATATTTTATAAAGGTATATATTTATAGTTTAAGAAAATATATTTTTTTTTAATATTTAAGAGCCCAACGGCTCTTTTTCTAAACCCAATGCAAGTTTCTCTCTCTCTTCAGCCGCTAACCAGCTCACGCCTCTCTTTTTTTTCCGTTAGCGCCCCCGCTAGCGCCCTGGTGGTGTGGTGTTAGCGCCTGGGGACGCGAGCGGAGGGGCTCTAGCGCCCCCGTTGAAGCCCCACACCCCTCAGCCTTACTTTATTGAATGATTGATTCATAACTATTGTATTATCTTATTTAACCTTATCAATTACATTATTTTAATCTAAACTATAATAATCGTTTGTAATTAACATATTTAGTTACATTAATCATAAACCTCAATTTTATAAAATTTACGTTCATATTATTAGTTAAAGCATTCAAATATCACATGTAATAGTCTTTTACAATCTATACGGACCAAATAGATCTAATGTCTTAACTTGAGTGCCAAACACGTCCTATTGATCCAATATTGGTCAAATGAAATTTAATCCCTCAATTACAACTTGACATCTTGGCTCTCAACTCTCAAAACCCTCAAATCTCAAACACCCTTATCATATAATTAAAATAAGAATGTTACACTCTAGTTAAATAAATGGAACAAGGTTACTTATCTATGGTTTGACGGTAACAATACAAATGACTTGTGAATTTTATTTTAGGTACAGAATTAAACTTAAAATATTTATACATATTTATATATAAACAAGTATGTCTATATGTCTATAAGTAAGTTTGACCACCTTTAATTAATCTTTAAATTTTAAAGTATAAATTTGTTGGTAGCAAGTCATGTTTGAGTTAATTTTAAATGGTCACATGTGGGGTTTTTGGTATATTCTGGCACCCACTCACCTACATATGTACATGTCATGACCCCCCTCTTTTATGGTTCATAGTACTTGGGCGCAAACGTATTTCACGTCAAATGTCATTCAAATGAAGGTTTATAAATTCATTCATTCTGCCATAGTTGAATTATCAAAGTCAATATATTTAAAAATTCGTTTCGTATTTTAAATTAGGGTTTATCTTGATGAGTGCGGATAGGATATAAGCATGTATTTTGTAGAAATCATTCAAAACAATCATGGTCCCCAGCCAGTTTATTTAAATCTTGCATATGGTATAATTTATTCATTATGTCTTACTATAATGTGGTTGATGGGGTTATTTATGTTAATCTTCTTTTTAGATTAGCAATCATAGTCCCTTGCCAATTTATTTAAATATTGCCTATTTTATCCGACCTTTAACAATATTGTACGATCTAATTTTGATGGGTTGACTGGTGTTTATCTTGCCACCCGAGCAACCCTAATTTTTTATTTTGCTATGTTAGTTTTTCTTTCTCTAAAAACCAAACCAAGCTGACTTGAGCTCTAACTGAATTGAGTTCAAGCTCCAACTTTTAGCTTAATTATATGAATTCAAGCCTTATCAAATTGACTTGTTTAAAGCTTGGGTTGAGTTTTATCTGAGATAACTTGAATTCAAACTGACCTGAGTTCAAACTCAACTTTTAGCTTGGCTTAGCTTGACTAAGTAAATTCAAGCCAAACATAGAAAAAATATACCCTTAAATTTAAATATGAATATTAAACACAAGACCACACGAACGATTTCATTGTTGTGCACTTGATACCACATATCCTCATGGCTATGCATATAGCTAGGACCATCATTTTTGTCTTTATTATAACTCATCTTAAGAAATCTATAAAATAATAAAATTCATCATAAGAATGTGTATTATTATTTATTTAAAGGAGTGTATGATTATAGTTATTACTTGAATTTTATAACGTAAAGTTCAACTAAATTATAACTTTTAGTTACGATAATATCATTATAATAAATGCTAACATATATTTTTATGATATTTCATCGTAGCCAGTTAGCCACTCTGACAAGGAAAACCACATGAGTTAAATTTAAATAATTTATAAGTAATAAATTTCTTATATAAACACCTTTTTCTACGGCAAAAGGTTGATGGCAACAGTTTATTTTTCAAGTCATTATAACATGGAATATTGTTTTTTAATACTTTCAACTTTTACCCGTTTGTTAATATCAATCCTAATTTTTATTTTCTCTTTCATCACTCCCAACTTTCAACCTATTTGTTTTTATCACTCCCCCGTTAACCGACGACAAACGCCGTTAGTGAAGATGTTGACGTGGTTTTTTTAATTTTTTTTAATTAAGTCAGACATGAGGTGGCATGCCTACTTGGAAATTACCTTTTTTTTATTTATAACAAACATCAATAACAGAATCCACATCATCATTCACCTTCAAACCCTTAAAAAAATCAGACCCTAGAATCTATATCAAAATTAACACATTCCACATTATTATTCACCTTCAAACCATCACACCAGTCATGATTCAACCCACATAACCTGTATGACTCACCACCGGAATCCAATTTCACCGTATATTTTACCCTAGCTTAATAATCCAGTGGAAGATGATGAGTATAGCGATCTATACTCCAATTGATGTCCTCCCGCTGGTAAAATCATCATTGTTGCCGGATATCCACCCTGATTGATAACGTTAGGGTTCCAAGCTACGATGTTGAGATTCTATACGGCTCAAAGTTGGATGATAAGAAGTTGAATTTGGTTGTGAATAAATGTGTAATTGAAACCTAGAAGGTGTTGCCATTGGTGGATTCAGGGGTTAGTGTTTTAGATGAAACCCTGATGGGTAAAGGTGAGATTTGGGATGAGAATTTTGAAATTAATTATGATGGGAGGTGGGTTTTGTGATTCCGGGGCTATCGGAATCCGGAACTCGGGTTTCAGATCGCGGTGGTGACGAGTGGGATGATGATATGATGATGATGGTGACAGTGAGGTTGATTTGGAGATTGTGTTGAATCTCATGCTTTGTTCAAGTATTGTTATTGATGTTTGATATATATAAGAATGTTTGATATAAAAAAAGGTAATTTCCAAGTAGGCATGCCACCTCATGTCTGACTTAATTAAATTAAATTAAAAAAAAAGCCACGTCAGCATCTTCACTAACGGCGTTAGTCGTCGGTTAACGGGGGAGTGATAAAAACAAATAGGTTGAAAGTTGGGAGTGGTGGGAGACAAAGTGAAAGTTGGGAGTGATATTAACCAACGGGTGAAAGTTGAGAGTATTAAAAACTAATATCCCTTATAACATTTATCAACATCTTTTTATTCAAGTTTCCTAAAAAAAAAGTGGTGTTCTCACTCTTATAGGATAAAGTTAAAATACAAAAGTAGACAAAAATGAGAAGTGTGAAAATGATTTGTGGCTACACAAAAAACCCATAAAAAATATAAAAAATAAAAATAAAAAAAATCATAACTCAAAATATAAATATAACGAATAAATTTTAAAAACCAAAATGTTTCCCGTCATTCTTGTTAAAAAAAACGATAAAAGACACAAAACCGAGAAAAAAGATAGAATGATGAAAGTTAACAAAAGAAACAATTATAAATAAAAAAAGACACATCAGATCGCAAAATATAAACACAATGTCGAATAAAATGTAACACAATGTTGAGTAATATAACACAATATAAAAAAACCCGAATTGTTCCTTTCAATTAAACCTTAACAATTATTCAATAATCTATTCATCCTATACTAATAGAATAACCCATATCATTTTCGGGTTTAGACCCGATTTGGTCAATTTGAGAGATTTTAGGGTTAAACTAAACCTAGAATGATGAATTTGAACAATATAATCGTTAAATTAACATACCTTTGTTTCAGAATAGAAGATTTGATGAAGAAATTAGTGTAATAGGGGTTGTTCGGCGGTTTATCGTTCAGAAACGAAGTGGGTGTTATGGTTGATGGTTGAAAAGTTATTTTAACAATACAAAATCGTAACTGTACTGGGGTTAAAAGCACGGCGCCGTGCTTTTGGAAGCACGGTACCGTGCTGCATGATGCAGAAAGTTCTTCTTTTGATTTTTTTTATTTGTCGAGCTGGTTCGTTTTTAACTGATTTTTGGTTAGTATAAGATAGTAATTAAAAGTCCTAAATTTCATTAAAACAAAAAACATAAAGACATAATTAAACATAGTGGAAATGAAAAGTACAACAAGATTCTAACACATAACACTAGCGGGAGCAACTTCAACGTGAAACAAAGTCGGGACTTCAACGACCACCATTCCCGAACAAGTCTTGGATGTGGGGAGGTGCTCGTTTGGCTTCCAAGAGCCCGGAAAGCTTTTTGTCGAGCTTAATGATTTCCCGGTTGAGAAAGTTGAGCTTGGAAGCCACATCTTTGTGGTGGCCATCCACAACATGGAAGTTTTCGAACCTAAGTAATTCGACTTTGTTGATTAGCTCGATTACGCGAGCTTCGGTTTGAATGTTGCTTTCAACTTGGTCTCTCATGATGCATTGTAGCCTCATGACCTCCTCCTCAAGATTTGAGGAAGATTCATGGTGCTTGCCTTTCCTCACTGGCCTCCATTCAACCTTCTTGCTTTCCATTTCAATAATGTTGTGTTTGGTGTGAATGGAATAGTGAGTTTATGCATGCATTATATAGAGACTGGAAAGTTGAACACGGCCCCATGCATACGTAGGAACGGCCCCGTGCTGCTAGTGGAATAAATGTTTCTGAGTCAGAGAATTGTACGGAGTCAGCGCGTATCATGCTGAAGATTCTAGGGTGACCACGGCCTCGTGCTTTTTGTTATTAATGTTTTCTTTTATTTTTCATCAAAACGCGAGAGTTGGAATTTTTAGAATGAAGTCTAATATGTTAAATTAGAGCTTAGTCATCCTAAAAACTACTTTCCATTAAAATTAAAAGGTCTTAAAACAAATACGGGATAAGCCCGGTTTTCCTAGAAATAAGAAAATATTCGGGTTAAGCCCGAAATTCCTAGAACATTGTGCGTAATGAACTTGTTTACACATAAGAACAGAAAATTAAGTTTCCTAAATGTCCCCTAAAGGTTCTCCTCCTCCGAATGGCCCTGGTGGTGGAAAGTACGTGAAACCGAGAACTTGAAACTGGAGTTGTTCATTAATGTCTCGAAGTTCCATTTTCATGTTTTCCACTGATTCAGTGAGTTGAACAAGGCGCATCTCAGCAAGGAGATTTATTTCGGTGAGTTCTTTAACGAGTTTTTGAAGTTTCAAGAGAAGCTCGGTTTTGGAAACATGGCGGGCATCGTTTCTCCGTTGTCGAGGAACGGGAATTGCTTCACTCATTTCAGTTGGCATGTTGAATTTTCTAGAGAGGAGTGTATTGGTTTTGGTTGGTGCAAGGAATGCATTGGCAAGAGGTGCCTTTTATAGCCAACCAGACACCTAAACACGGCCTCGTGCTGCTGGGAGCACGCCCCCATGTTTTTGCTCTGACAATTCTGTTACAAACCAGTCTGACTGAGATTTTTGCAGCGAAGATTCCGGCCTGTAATTTTTGGCACGGGACTGTGCTTTGGGAGCACGCCCCCATGTTTTTGTAGTTATATATATATATATATATATATATATATATATATATATATATTTTAAAACAAAGTATTTACAAGGCCTAGTTTTTTTTGAAGGTCTTGGCCAGACCTTGTTTCCTTAATTTCCTATTCAGGGAGTTGGAGGGTTACTACCTTCAAAATTTCTTCAAATGGTCCATCGATATAGGGTTTTAACCGATGCCCATTTACTTTGAACTTTTGGCCATTTGAATTTGAAATCTCGACTGTCCCGTAATCAAAGACTGATTCAACTATGTATGGGCCTGTCCATCGTGATTTCAATTTTCTTGGAAAAAGACGTAAACATGTGTTGTATAACAGTACACGATTGTCAACTTGGAATTTCTTGTTTCCTTTTAAATGGGCGTCGTGCAGCCATTTAGTATTTTCTTTGTAAGACCAGGCATTTTCATAGGCTAATGTTCTTAGTTCCTCTAGCTCGTTAATTTGATCTTCCCTGTTTATACCGACGGACGTTAGATCAAAGTTTACTGCTTTGAGAGCCCAGTAGGCTTTGTGTTTTAATTCTAATGGTAGATGACATGCTTCCCGTAAACGAGTTTGAAGGGTGTCGTTCCTATGGGGGTTTTGTAAGCCGTCCTGAGGGCCCGCAAAGCGTCATCTAACTTATCTGCCCAATTTTTGCGATTCATCCCTATGGTTCTTTCTAAGATCCTTTTGATTCCTCGATTTGAGACCTCTACCTGCCCACTAGTCTGAGGGTGATATGGTGTTGCCAGTCGATGGTGAACTCCATATCGTGCTAAACTTTGTCCATTAAAGCATTACAGAAGTGGGTACCTTTTTCGCTGATTAGGGCTTTTGGAGTGCCGAATCGTGAAATAACTTGTTCAGAAATCGTACAACTACTCGAGTATTGTTAGTGGGGAGAGCTTGTGCTTCTACCCATTTGGATACGTAGTCGACTGCTACAAGGATGTATTTATTTCCGAATGAGTTAGGAAATGGGCCCATGAAATCTATTCCCCATACATCAAAGACTTCACAAATTTAAATGCCTTTCTGAGCCATCTCATTTATTTGCTGAGATGTTTCCGGCTCTTTGACAAGCATCGCATGCTTGGATCAAAGCATGTGTATCTTTGTTTATGGTGGGCCAGAAGAATCCTGCATCAAACACTTTTCTGACCGTAGTGGCGGTACCGTGGTGCCCACCAGTTGGTACTTCATGGCAGTGGTTGAGAATATCTAGGGCTTACTTTCCTGCTACACACCTACAAATAACCTGATCGGAACCTATCCTAAACAAGTACGGATCTTCCCAGAAGTAGAATTTAAGGTCGGAAAAGAATTTCCTCCGTTGTTGATGAGTAAGTCCTTTTCTTAGGATTTTACAATCTAGGTAGTTTGCGAAGTCGGCATACCAAGGACTTTCGTCTCTTTCCTCTATGACTGCTTGGTTGCGCATGAGAATTTCATGTGGGAAATTATCGTTGATAATTTCCTCGTGATGTTCCTCTAAAGCTGGGCATTCTAAGCGTGAGAGATGGTATGCGGCTACATTCTCTGCTCCTCTCTTGTCCTTAACTTCTATGACGAAACCCTGGAGTAGTAGGATCCATCGGATAAGTCTGGGTTTGGCATCTTGCTTATTGAAGAGGTAACGTATTGCGGCATGGTCGGTGTAGACTATGGTTTTGGAAAGAATGAGGTATGATCTAAATTTTTCAAAGGCAAAAACTACTGCTAGTAATTCTTTTTCTATTATGGTGTAATTTTCTTGTGCATCGTTTAGAGTTTTACTGGCATAGTAGATCGGGTGAAAGTGTTTTTCCTTGCGTTGTCCGAGTACGGCTCAAACTGCAAAGTCACTTGCATCGCACATGATTTCGAATGGAAGGGTCCAATCGGGTGTAGTCATGATTGGTGCGTTGACAAGTTTTTCTTTCAATATGTTGAATGAGTCAACACATTCTTCAGAGAAGACGAATGGTGCGTCTTTCTCCAAAAGTTTGGTCATAGGTCTAGAAATTTTGGAAAAGTCTTTTATGAAGCGGCGGTAGAATCCTGCGTGACCTAGAAAACTTCTAATATCTCTGACTGAAGTTGGTGGTGGAAGTTTGGATATGGTTTCAATTTTGGCCCTATCAACTTCTAGTCCTGCTTGGGATATCTTGTGACCCAGTACGATGCCTTCTTTGACCAAAAAATGGCATTTTTCCCAGTTGAGTACTAAGTTCACTTCTTCACACCTAGCCAAAATTTTGTCTAGGTTTTTCAGACAATGATCGAAGGAGTCTCCAAAGACTGAGAAGTCGTCCATAAAAACTTCCATAGAGTGCTCGATCATTTCATGAAAGATGGCCACCATGCAACGTTGGAAGGTGGCTGGAGCATTACATAATCCAAATGGCATTCTTTGGTAGGAGAAGGTTCCGTATGGACATGAGAAAGTGGTTTTCTCCTGATCTTCAGGAGCGATGGGAACTTGAAAGTATCCGAGGAATCCATCAAGAAAATAGTAGAACATTTTTCCATATAATCGCTCAAGCATTTGATCGATAAAAGGAAGTGGAAAATGATATTTTCTTGTGGCGTCATTAAGCTTCCGGTAGTCAATGCAAACTCGCCAGCCTGTGATGGTCCTCATTGGTATTAGCTCATCCTTCTCGTTCATTACAACTGCCATTCCTCCCTACTTAGGTACTAGTTGAACGGGACTAACCCAAGGTGAATCTGAGATTGGGTAGATTAATCCGGCATCAAGGAGTTTGATTACTTATTTCTTCACCACATCCTGCATGTTGGGATTGAGACGTCTTTGATGTTGGACCACGGGTTTGTATTCTTCCTCCATGAAAATTTTGTGAGTACAAAAAGAAGGAATGATGCCCTTGATATCCATGATCTTCCATGCGGTAGCCTTCTTATGGTTTTTGAGAACCTAAAGAAGTTCGTCTTTCTCTTCTTTAGAAAGATGAGATGAAATAATTACTGGGAGTTGAGAGTCTTTTTCTAGAAAGGCGTATTCGAGATGGTTTGGTAGTTCTTTTAATTCTAAGGCTGGTGGCTCTTCAATTGATGGCTTTGATTTTTCATTACATTCAGTGATTTCATATACCACTTCTAATGCTTCCTGATAACTATCATTGATATTTTCGTTTTCTAAAATGGGTATGTTGTGTGTTTTGTCTAAGACTTGTGTTTCTAGCGGTTTATCGATGGAGGAATCTTGCATATAGAAACTCACGATGGAATCTATGATGTCAACACAGTATAGTGTGTCATCGTGATGTTGCGGTTATGGCATAGATTTTCCTATGTCAAAAGTGATTGCCTCGTCATTGACCTTGAGAGTGAGTTTGCTGGTGCAAACGTCAATAATAGCCTTTGCAGTGGCTAAGAAGGGTCTTCCTAAAATCAGAAGTACACTTTTGTCTTCCTCCATGTCTAGAATTACAAAATCTACTGGGAAAACAAACTTGTCAATTTTAACAAGCATGTTTTCGCGAATGCCCCGAGGATATTTAACAAATCGGTCAGCTAACTAAATGCTCATGCGAGTGGAATTTGGTTCTCCTATCCCTAGTTTTGAAAAACCGCATAAGGCATTAAATTAATACTAGCTCCTAGGTCAGTCAGGGCATTGCTAATAGACAAATTTCCTATAAGACAAGGGATAATAAAGCTCCCTGGATTGGTCATTTTTGGTGGCAGCTTGTTTTGGAAGGACAGCTGAACATTCTTCACTTAGGATGACATGCGAGAGCTCCTCCCGCTTCCTTTTGTTTGTCAGCACTTCTTTGAGAACCTTTGCATATGTTGGCATTTGAGCAATGGCTTCGATAAAAGGGATGCTGATATGGAGTTGTTTGAAGAGTTCTAAAAACTTCTCGTACTGAGCTTCCAATCGTTCCTGCTTCAGCCTTTCAGGGTATGGAATAGGTGGAACATAAGTTCGGACTGGCTCATTGGGTTGTACGGTGCCCGTTGGGGTTAGTCCTTCATGCGTTTCATCAGGAGACTCATTTTCCGTAACTGGTCCTGAAGTTGGTGCGAAAACAGTGGTTGTACCGCTTCTGAGTGTAATAGCGTTAGCTGTCGCATTCGGGTTGGTAATTGTGTTGCTTGGAATATCCGAAATTCTCTCTCAATTCTTAAGATTCAAAGGTTGTTCTTCATATTCTTAGTAGTTGACTTCTCAAGTCAAACTAACCATAATCTTTCATTCTAACTTGTTCATATAGTCTTACTAACACTTGATTATGGTTGTACAACATATATATAATATAATACCCCTTGTTACCTTTGGTAGTTACTTCTCCGATTCTGGTCGGTGAGGTTTCGGACCTTGTAAGGAAAGGCTTCATGGAGGACTTCGTGTCCTTGATATATATATATATATATATATATATATATATATATATATATATATATATATAACTTGTTTATACATATTAATCTTGCTTAAATTCTGCTCATTTTAGTTTTTTCGTCGTATTTATCAGTTCTCATGGTTATGAGTTCTAAGAGTCTAGCCTCGGTTTAACTGTAAATAGCTCTAGACCGTAAACCGAACTTTGTTTACTAGTTTTTGTTAAATACTTGTTTTAAACATGCTTTATGTTAGATTTAAGTTTCTAAAATCATTTTACAAGTTTCTTTAATATTTGGGCATCTGAAAACCACCAAGGAACTTATTGTGAGATGCAAACCAAACCAAACCGAACTTTCGTTTAAAGACTTTGTTGTTAACTTTTTGGTTGTAAAACTTAAGTATTTTCATTTGTACATTATTATTCAAGTTCTTGGTTATTTGGGCATGTGGAAACCATCAAGGAACGTACTGTGAGATGGAAACCGAACCAATCCGATTTTTACTCGCTTAAGACACACAAGTGTGTTTTTAGCTATCAAGAATTGTATTTTTCTTTAAAAATAGTTTACAAACTGATTTTAATTCTTTTCTTAAGTACTTGGAAATGTTGAATCCAACTTGATCTCATAACATAGTTTGGACCGACAAAACCGAACACTCGCTTAACGTGTGTCGTTAGTTCTAAAACAATAGAACTACATACTTGGTTAAGTCTTATTAAGTTTTATTGAGTTATCTCATAACATTCATTATTTTGGAAAGTTGACATTGGGTTTGACCAATTACCAAGACCCGAATACTTGTTAAAACTCGTTTTAGTATCTTTATTCCAAAAGGACTTGCATTTTTGCATTTTTACCCACATTAATACTTAACATAGGTTGAGTAAATATTAAGGTTAAATACTTTAACCCGGTTTTGAGCAAACTTACATCTTTAAAGGGTTACTATCATAATTTCTTAAACAGTTACTTTTTAAACCTTAAACTTTAATTGTTAACATTTCTTATCTTTTATTTTAAAAGTTTCCTAAAACAACCTTACTAATTCAAGGATTTTACTTTTATTTAGGCTTTGCTCGTGAGACTCGTCCTTCTATTTTCCCGTCTTTTACTGACCAAGTTTTATACTTGAATGTGAGTACTTTTATTTACCCGTTTTCCATCTTTCGTTTTGGGGGTGATATTGCATACTTATTTCAATCTAAAATTTTTATACTTGAGTCGTAAACCACAAACTTTTATTGTATACTTTACTTAAATAAATGCTCGATTTGGTGTTCTATGCTTACATGCTTATATGCTTATGTGTTTACCGCTTTTGGTTGGTTGATTCATAAATCTGTGAACTATATGGTATTCTCTTATAACACGGTGCCATTAATGTATTCTTATTAACAACCTCATGAAATCCGAATCTATTTCATATTCTCTTATAGACGGTGCCGTTAATGTATTCTTATTAACGACCTCATATAAAAATCCTAAACCATTGATGTGTTGTAAAACACACTTACTTTCCATACCATTCTATTATGATTTAATTGCTTTTTAGTTTAATTAATAATAGTTATGGGTGGTTTTTTCTTAATTTTACAAAGATTGAATGTTACTTGTTGGTTATGAAAGTTGATGGAAAAAAGAGTTAAGTTTGAAGACTTTAGGGGCTTAATTGGTCAAGTTATAATACTACAAGTCAAGGCCCGCCCAAAGCCCACAAGTTCAAAGCCTTACATGCATTATTATATTTATCAAAAGAAAAAAATAAAACCCTTACTCCTGCCCAAAAGTTGCTACCGGACAGAAGCAAGGGAGGAAGAAAAAACTTGTGGCGGCTAGGAGGTGGCTGTTTGGACGGCTAGGAGAAGAAGAATAAGACCAAGGAGGTTCGGTACAGCAGCTAGGGACCATACACACTCATAATCTCAGCAATAATATTGAGTAATACATTCATAAACTTTGTGTTTTTATTCAAGAACCCTAACTAGTTGGTTTGATCTGATCTTTTATGTTGGGATTGTTTTGCAAGTAACTTAAAGATTGACTTGTGTTTGATTATTCTTGAACCTTGAATGAGTTTACTTATGTTTATGTTGATGTTTATGATGTTTAACTTAAGTATTAGCTGCTGTCCAAAACCAATGTTAGGCTAAAGTAGTTAGTTCTACCTAGGTTAGATGATTATTGTTAGGTTTTAGTAAGTAGATTGGATTGTTGATGATCATGACTTGAATTGTTAATGTAAAGTTTGTTTTAACATTGAATTAGGTTGTGTTTAGTGGCTGTGTTTTGACTAATATTACTCAATTACTTCTTGCTTTGATTGATTGAATCGGTTTTGGTTAATTTTAGCTTGTTTGAACTCTTTACTTTGTGTTTAGAGATTGTTTGCGGGGTGTACAACCGTAGGGTTTATTTGGGTATATTAATTAGTTAAAATCAGCGGGCAGTCTCATATCTTTTTCTTGTTAGGATTAGGATCGCGCGAGAGCGGGTTCGGTTCTTGTCGGGTTTGGGTTTGTGAGCGATTAGTTGACCTAGTTTAAGTTAAGCTAAATTGTTCCTATATCCTTGGTTGCGTAGTATTCGTCTCCATTAGGGTAGTGTGTCGGTGAGACCGAGAGGAGAGTCGACATTAGAGGACTTTAACAATTCGTCACCCGGTTAGTTCTTAAAATCAACTAAGTGTAGGTTAGGGTTTGTTAGTGAGACCGCGAGGTGATCTAACTTTCTTGAGTGAACCTTAGTTGTGTCATCCCTAGATACCGGTGTCGTGAGATTCTACAATCCATTAGCTTATTATACCCTCAATAGGATTCTTACCTAGGTAGACGATGTCTCCATTGATAAATCTTATTCTCAAAGTTTCGTCGTTTTCTTAATTTAAGTCTTTTAAGTTAATTAAAGTAAGTTATGTCAAGTAGTTAATAATTAAAAATCATTAAAAATATATTATTCTTAGGTGAGTCTCGGTTAGGGTTAAGTATTAAGTACATTTTCTCGTGTCCTTGTGTTCGATACTCGGACTTCCTTAGGTCTATACTATTAGTGATAGGTACACTTGCCGATTGTGTGCGGATTCGTTAGGATTTTCGTTTACAAATTTAAAGCTTAGTTGTGAGAGCATCATTATACACATATCAAGTTTTTTGGCAGGGTTACTATCATAATTTCTTAAACAGTTACTTTTTAAACCTTAAACTTTAATTGTTAACATTTCTTATCTTTTATTTTAAAAGTTTCCTAAAACATCCTTACTAATTCAAGGATTTTACTTTTATTTAGGCTTTGCTCGTTAGACTCGTCCTTCTGTTTTCCCGTCTTTTACTGACCAAGTTTTATACTTGAATGTGAGTACTTTCATTTCCCCGTTTTCCATCTTTCGTTTTGGGGGTGATATTGCATACTTATTTCAATCTAAATGTTTTATACTTGAGTCGTAAACCACAAACTTTATTATATACTTTAATTAAATAAATGCTCGATTTGGTGTTCTATGCTTACATGCTTATATGCTTATGTGTTTACCGCTTTTGGTTGGTTGATTCATAAATTTGTGAACTATCTGGTATTCTCTTATAACACGGTGCCGTTAATGTATTCTTATTAACGACCTCATGAAATCCGAATCTATTTGGTATTCTCTTATAGACGGCGCCGTTAATGTATTCTTATTAACGACCTCATATAAAAATCCTAAACCATCTGGTATTCTCTTATGGCAGGTGTCGCTAATGTGTTAGCGATCTCATTATTATCCAAATTGTTGCTTTTATTTATTGTTTTGTATACAAGATTGTGACATTTCTTATTATATATATACTTGTTCAAAAACCATGAAATTGCTCACCAACCTTTTTGTTGACAAACTTTATTTTATGCAATGTTACAAGTTTGACTTTTGTTGACTTGAGGACTTGATGAAAAACGTTATCAAGTCTTTTAGGATATTAGCATAACGAACAATATATATTTGTTTACTTGTATTTGCCTGGTTTTGTATGAACAAGATGTGTTTGTTGATTTTATGAAATAAAATGAGTTGATTAAATATTTTCATTTTAATAGTGTCTTGTGTATTTGTCCAATCACGTTGCAACCCGGCATGTTCCGCCACCTTTGATCGGGGTGTGACAGATTGGTATCAGAGCCACAAGACTATTGGATAGGTAATTGTAACGACCTAGTATAGTCTATGCTTTAGGGTCCTTATACGTGTTGCCTATACGTGTTTACCCTACTTGATTGTTCAATACACTTATTTATTTATATGCTCATTTATCACATTAAATCGTAAATATACACAAACACTTGAAACATTCTAAGGTATCCTTACCTTGCTTTTGTTTAATTTTATATATACACATACATGCACTTTCATAATAATCTTAGGTATCCTTACATTACCGCAAAAACATTAGTTTTATTGTGTTTTATGGATCACGAGTGTTTGACTTGGATCCCGTTGTTTCAAAAATCCTAAAAAATTGTATCATGTGAGATGACCACTTTAAGTTATCGAATGTGAGCGTTCCGGTCGCCATCCTAATTTTCGGTGTTAAAACAATAGAACCACGGTGGTTCGTGGACTAGTGTTTTGACATGACGTTGTATTTCCGATTTATTAAACATGTTATAATTGTTATTTGAGTCGAAAACATGAAGAAGACGCGTGGTACATGCACATGTTTAGACTCCAACAAAGTGTTCTTCTTTTACGAATTTCAAAATTGTAAAAAGGTTTTTAGTGTCGGAATATCAAGTCATGGTGGTTCATGCACGATTTTTCCGCCTTTAAATCTTAAGACATTATTTACGAATTTCAAAGATTTAAACAAATTTTTTCTTCGTTTACTTTGTCATATAAATTCTCACCACAAAATTCTCCTTTATATAAATTTATTTGACCATTATGATTCATTTTAATATGTGTTGATTTCACATGGTAAAGTTTTTATACAAGTTTTCTCATTTTGATTTCATTCCACGATTTCATTACAAAATCATGTTTATTACCATCTCTTCAATATAAGTTATATATATATATATATATATATATATATATATATATATATAGGATGGGTATCATTACAGAACTGTTAAATTATTTAAGAACTTGAAGGAACCCTTGAAAACTAACATTTTTTATAAAAAATTTTGTATGTTAATGTTATTTGAGTTTAGTTTTATTATTTTGTTATATGCAAATTTACGATTACAATTTTGAAAATTAATTTTTATACGTATCTTTGTTTTGTATTACACCTATGTAAATTTATTAGTACATAAATTTTACACGTATGTAAACTTGGGATCAATATATGTAATCAAAATTTTGTATATAAAATATGATAAAACTACTCTTAAATAATGTTAATATATAAATAAAATTAAAAATTTTTTTGGTTGTGTAGGGTTCCTAAGAGTTCTTAAATTTTTTAGAGTTCTTAAATGATACCAACCCTACATATAGGATTTATTTCTTTTGAGAACCACTTTGAGTTTTAAGAACTCGAAAGAACTCAATGTAACAATTTTTTTTTCGAATTTTTTTACACATATGTAATACGTAAGTGTAAGTGATGTACAAAAAATTACGGTATTTTTTTACACACTGAATCGACTTTTTACACATGTGTAACTAACGTTTAAACTTGTGTAATTATCAAAAATACTTATTCTCTCTTCTGCTTCATTTTTTAATTAAATTTAATCTCAACCACATATTTCATATCATTTAATTAAATGTGTGGTTTAAAATTGAGTTCTTAAAGTTCTTAAAACTCATCATGGTTCTCAAAATAACCATCCTCTATATATATATATATATACACTAGTAGGTACCCGCGTGATGCGGCGGCAACGCTAATTTACCACATGATACTCGTTTTAAGTTAGTTTATCAATGATATCATGATATATTGTTAATTACTTACGTTAGTTTTCTTATTTTCCACATCGATATGGTATATCTATGCCATAAGAAATGCATAACTTAAATTATAAAAGTCAAAAATATATATAAGAAAATGAAAGTCACAATCATTGCTTCAATGTTATAATCCAACACACGAATAAAAAAAACATAAGTCTTATACATGAACATTTAAATATGTACGTTAACAACTTGCATCGTGATGAGATAATTTTTAGTCAATGCCTTACAAATCTCAATGACCTCATCTACGCTTTTCGGCCACCATTTTTCATCCCAATCGATACAAGGATCTTCTTGTCTACTATCTTCTCGTCCTTAATTGCCACGTCCGCTGAAGTAGGTTTGGGAGTCCTGATGTCAATATATGAAGAATATATGAGGTTTTAATTTTTGAAGAATGAAACAGAAATTAGTTTTAGAAAGATTGATTAGTCTATAAACAACTTACCAGGTCAAAGTTTTATTTCGGGTCAAACGATAATTTGGGTCGGATCTATTTGTTGTCAGGTCGAAGTCAAACGGGTCGTAACATCTCTTACGAATTAGACGTATATCCAGGGGGTAATATGGGAATGCTTTACTTTTTATTCGTTTATCCGTTGCTACAACTTCTTGAATCGTTTACAAACCAACCAACTCAGCTCGTTTAGCTTAACGAGCTAAAATGTTGATCTACAGCTCGCTTGTAAAAATTTCAAGTCCACTTGATTATGTTTTATAAAAACTATTTATTTTATTACATATTGATGTATATAAAAAATTATATTTTTAGCATACATAATTAAAAAAATTTTCCATTTTATTATTTATACGTATTACTATTTGAGTTATAAATACTTATAACTTATATATATTAAAATTGTGATTCAAAAAGTAATAAAAATTTTCTTTTAGTTAAACCCATCATTAACTACATCATAAAATAGGTCAGCCTGAACCGATTTTTCTGACATACCCGCTCTGACCTGTTACCCAGCTGGCCAACTCAACCCGAACCTATTTTTTACATAACCTGTTTCGACCCGACCCAAATAGAACATATTTTAAGTTAGTATGTTCTGACCTGAAAGTTGAAAACGTTCTTACGACCGAACCTATTTTAAAGCACCTTGTGACCTTAATCCATAACAGATTGTGAGGAAAAAAATAACTGGTTTCAACGTCTATAGCAGGATCAATTCTAGCAAATATATGATATTTAATCAATACAAAAAAAAAGGTCATTAATAAGATTTAAAAAGTTATGTATAACATAATTGTTAGCACACGTATTTAGCCAGATATTTAAATAAAACTTGATATATCCAGATATTTAAATAAAACCAACACCAGGCCTTTATAAATTTTTATGAGTCCCAACCAAGCTGAGCTCCTTGGCTCAGGATCAACTCATTTGTGTTTACAACCTGAGCCGGCTCGGCCTGTTTGTTAACTTATAAAAGCCAATTCAGCTCGTTATCATTTGGTAATATTTATCATAATTTAGATATAACTATTATTATTCTGTAAATATGTACTTTAAGTATTAAATATTAATTATATAAATATTGGCTCATTTGGCTAGAGAGCCTACTGAAGCTCAATATGTTCGACTCGTTTATAAACAAGCTTATTCTTAAACTCGAGTTGAGCCCAAGCTTGTTTAACTTACAAAAGCTTGAATTCGGCTAGTTAATCGTTTAGTTAATTCTACCATGATTTATATAAAGTAATTATTATTCGGATATGAACAAAAATAAATAACAATCGTAAACCTCACAAATTTGTACCTTGATATGAACCAAAAACTTTTCTGACTCAACTTAACTTGGTAATCTCACTCAACCTTAACAGAAAAGGATATTCAATCTGCACAAACAAATAACAATCGTAAACCTCACAAGCAAAACTGAAAACATTTATTGAAATCAAAAGTTATTACTTCTATATGTATTACTATGTTGCCCTTCCTGTTAGCAAGTCGTCAGATCGCAACCTGCAACAATATTTGCAACAATATTGACGGTCAAAAAATACATTTCTATGACAATAATGCAATTAATATGCTTTTATGACAATGTTAATCCAAAAATAAATACCATATCTCGTTCGATTTTGGGTTCAATCAGTTCAGTTTTTATATTTTTGTTAATAGCAAAACCGGAACCGAACTAAAAATCGACTTTTTTATAGAATAAAACCAAAGTGCCAGTTTTTTAGTTGGTTTCATGATTTCCGTTTAGTTAGGTTTGGATTTAAATATTAACGCTTCGGTCTGTTTCTAAAAATCATAAACCGTTACTAACCGGTTGGCTCACAGTTTAACATACTGTTGATCTATGAAACCAAAAAAAATTGGGTCAACCCAGCTGCTTTGACTTATGCAATTTACAAAACCAAATTTAAACATTGAGATATATAAAAAACTGTGTTCATATGTATGTTTTGACACAAAAAAGATTTCAAGTTTTTGTTATCTTACCACTGTCCAGATGTCGCATTGCAATACAGTCCTAAAGTGGGATCAAAATAATAACCCAAACTCCTACTATAGTATTTAATAAACGAACGAATATGAACAAAAACTTTTTGTTTATTTAATTTAATGTAGGAACCTGAACATATGTCATGTTATTTCATCATTCGTGAACGTTTGTTTATGTTTTTCATATATATTCGTTTATATACGTTCATTTATGTCCATCGGTTTATGTTCGTTTAACCAACCTAACTATAAAAATTTTATAATTTTTAAATAAAATTAAACATGTTAGCAACCCACCACTAACTCGTTAATGTTAGTTTATGTTCATTTTTATTTGTCCGTTTATGGTCGCTTGTTTATGGTCATTTTTATTTGTTGGTTTATGTTTGTTTGTGTTCATGAGCTGTCCATTAAGAATGTTAACAGACAAACATAAACGAACACAAACATGTTCATTTCCTTTTAACAGGAAAAGACTTCCGTTTAATAGGTCATGTTCATGTTCGGTTAAAGTTGAATGAACAAACACGAACACGAAAAACCTATATAGCATTAACCGACAAACCTTTATTTCTTCTTGAAGTGCTTGTAACTCATCTGCAGCTCGAACGAACATTTCGTTTACCTGACACGTAAACATGGCATGTCAGAAAATAAACAGAACTGAATCTTCGTAACAGAGTTACAGAAAAAGTCAAAATAAACATGAACAACATCGCCATGAGACTTAATAAGTAAACCATATGAAGTATCTACGTATTTTAATATAAATGATCTGCTATACAACAATATAGAGGTACTTCCTATGTTCTCAGGAGTTACTCAATTCAACCTTGTAATATGTATAACGTCTTCCTAAGTGCGAAATTTAACAACAAAGTAATTGCACTTTCGACAATTTAATCTAAATTGATTTGAAATGGCATAATTTACAGTTCTTAGTAGTTTGATTTTAACAGTATCAACAGTTCGAATTTTAATTTAAATACAAGAATAGTGAAAAATGTGAAATCATATACATTAAAATGCCTTTAAACGTTAAACAAACTCCATGTCAATAACACAAATCTAATGTTCATAAAATGGACCTCAAAAGCTATCTTTAAAAGCAAAAAGAAAAAAAATTACCAGATTGTGTAGGGGTATTCTTGTCATAAAATGACACGGCAGCCGAAACTTCTCTTCATTTTCAATAATATTTACAAGGTACCTAAAATAAAATAAAATAAATGAAACAATAATCTGTTGGTTAAAAAAAACATGAATCGGAACCTGCTTTGCTTTAAATAAAATGCTTTACCGAACGAACAAACATCTTCGTGTTCGTTCATTTAACTTTAACCGAACACGAACATATATTCAAACAAGATTTTTTTTAAGTCGAGCTTGGCTCGTTTATTATTTATTAAATTATACACATTTTTTAATACTTTTATACATTTTGAAAAAACTCTTAAACCGGCCTAAGCTCAGCTCGTACAGGCCAAATTCATTAATACCAAATTCGTTAATATCCGGGCCAAATTCCTTTAATACCAAACTAGCCAAATTCCTTTAATACCAAACTATATATTCTTAACAATATTTTCCAGATCCAAACATTTCGTGCCTAAATTTGAACAAAACACTTGGCCATAACCAAAGTCACAAATAATTGAAACCAACCAAATCAAAGAAAGCCAAAAACAACCTAAAAGATATACGTGCACCCCTCGCTCCACTATAATACTACAACAACGCAATAGTAAACACGAAAAAGAAAAAAATAAAACTTTGAGAAACATATAAGCCTCGACTTGTTATAACTCTACAAACAACCTAGACTATTAAAATTAATTAATAAGCGTGAATACACAAACATACACTTCTTTTCATCATAAGTCATTATTATATTTCATTTACCCTAAGCAAAACACAAGTCGATCAACAAAACAGTAATGATACATTATAGTCATGTGTTAATGATACAAAAACATATATAGGTCTCACTTGGTTAAGATGAAAGGTGATTGCGATTACAACAATGCTGTACTGGTGGAATCCCATTAGTTCAGTCTCTAGGTGGACAGGGGTATAGATCGAACAAGACGCTTCAATAGTTGTATAATATGCGATGCTTCTGTGTACTTTATATATATATTATGCTCATGTGTTCTTGGTCGATGATGAGGTAGACGACATTGGATGCTCCAGGTTTGTGTAATCTGTCACTTTAACTTCTGCTTCTAAAGGATAGTATACACAATTACAACTTTATCAACCTCATTTTCCCTCTAATTTTTCCTTCAGCCGGCCTAAACTTATTTTTGGCTTCATCTGGGTGTCTTTCATATCTTTAGACCAACAATAGTTGAATCATACTTTTAATAAGAAGTTGTCAGCAACAGTTTTCTTGGTGTTCGACGAAATGTCCATCTTTTTTTTTTGGTCTTCTCGATTGTTTTTGTGTTTGGAAATGGGTTTTTGTGTAGTAGGCTATGTTTTTACACTCTGACTTTACATGAACATCGGATTTTAATGTGTTTGTGTTGTTGTCGAGCATGTCGGGAATCGTTGCTAGAATCAACATGTACATTTTGATGTTGGTGCTTCAAGTTTTTTGTGATTATCCTCATCTGTAGTCAACAGTCAATATAATAACATTTTGCAGGTTGCATGTAGGGGAAATACTTTTTTACCTGTTGCTTTACTTTTATGTTTCAACATCTATTAGGTGAAAAGGCAACACACTAAAAATTTGATCATTTGACTTTAAAAATTTTATCATTTGACTTTAAAAATATGATTAACTGCAGTTACGATGCATTAATAAGTAGAAAATTTTGGGCCCATTAATCCTTTGAGACATAAGAGATGGATATGACTAACATGTGTACTTTTTCATGTTACCCTTCAAATTAGAATTACAACAAATATACTGTTTTTAGCCATCATAATATAAATCAGTTGACCCATTTATAATAGACTTTTTAATGTCTTTTGTGTATTCCATTTTTTTTTCGTGCATTTACGTTTTGTTTTTGGATTGTCGTTTCAGGTTCCAGCAGGTTGTTTGCTCTTTTCGGTGGGAGGTACGCGCTTATATTTTTTTATATTTAACTTTCATCTTATATATAAGTCTATAATTATTGTGTATTTATTATGTTTGGTTTACTGGTTACTTTTCTTTTGGCTTTAGGTTTCCTAGATTTCCCTTAAACATTACGGATTTTGTTATGGTTATGTTTGTTGTACCTTACCTGTTTAACTTATATCTTACATATAACTCTATAATTATTGTGTATCTATTATGTGTTCTTTACCAGTTGCTTATCTTTTGGCTTTACATTTCCTTTAAACATTAGGGCTTTTGTTATAGTTACGTTTGCTGTAGCTGTAGCTTTTTCTTTAAACTTTCTTTGAAGATCAACAGTTGACATGTCTCGCGAAAAAAGACCCAGAACCAGGTCATCGTCGGGTCAATCCTCTAGGCAGATATCTTATCACTCTACAGTAATGCGTGATGAAAATACGAATGCGTCTCACAATATTGATATCGGCGACTGTGACAACGTTTGTGAGTTCTGTGATGCTTTCTTTTGGTTTGATGAATGCGCTATTGCTACTTCAACGAGACATCGTCTGAAATACACACAATGTTGTAGAGGAGGTCGTGTTGCACTCCCGTATCCTAGGCGACCTTATACATCTATTATTCATTTGTTTCAGCAAGATGACTTTATGTCAAAAATTCGTGCTTATAACTCCGTCTTTTCTATGACGTCTTTTGGTGCTAAGATTGACGACACCGTCAACCAAGGATCCGGCCCGTACATCTTTAAGATAAGCGGACAGGTTCACCATTGGTTAGGCACCCTTTGTCCTCCTCCTAATCAGAGGCCGCTTTTCTTACAAATGTACGTCTACGACACCGACAATGAAATTGCCAACCGACTTCATCCTTTTTCTTTGGGTAATGAATCTTCACTTTGTCCTCAAACAGTTAGCCTTCTTCTTAACATTTTAGAGTCAACAAACGAGGTTGTTAAACTTTTCCGTACGGCTAGGGATCTTTGTTTATCGGCTGACGTGCCTGAATTTTCTGTGTGTCTGTACGGTTCGCGTGAGAAAGTTTCTTATGACATGCCATCTCCAGGTTGTATCGGTGCAATTGTTACTGATGTTGATCCCTTATGTACGCGATTTGACATTGTTGTTCGACATAGGGAAGGCGGTCCACAACGTATAAGCAAACTTCATCCTCTGTATATGCCATTACAATACCCTCTTCTTTTCCTTTATGGTGAACGAGGATGGTCGCCTGAGCTTTCTCTTAGGGTAAACGATGGGGCACGTGACAGAAAGCTTACCATGAATATGTACTATAGCTATCTACTACATGACCGACGTAACTTATATACACTTCTTCTTAGGGGAGGTCGGTTGCTACAACAGTTTATTGTTGATGCCTATGTGTGTATAGAGGAGAGTCGTCTTGACTATATTAGACTCAACCAGAGTGTTTTTCGTAATGACTTTCTTCAGGGCGTATGTGACGCAGTTCAACGTGGTGATACTGAGGGCAGGGAGATTGGCAAACGCACTGTGTTACCATCGTCTTTTGTCGGTGGTCCACGGTATATGCACAAACACTATCAGGATGCTCTTGCTATTTGTAGAGTACACGGTAAACCTTAGTATTTCATTACATTCACATGTAATGTGAAGTGGCCTGAGATTGAAAGATATATATCGCGATTTCCTTCGCTGAAGTCGCAAGATCGTCCTGATATCATCGCCCGAGTCTTTCATATAAAACTTAGGCTATTTCTCAAATTTATTAAGAACAAGAAACCGTTCAGTGATATTGCCGCAGGTGTGTTACACATCCATGTTCTTTGATTTATTAATATCTTTTGTGCCCTAATATGTCTTGCATTGATTTCGCTATCATTGCCACTTTAATGCAGATGTATATACAGTTGAATTTCAAAAGAGAGGCCTTCCTCATTGCCACATACTTTTGTGGGTAAATCCTTCATGCATTATCAGAGACGTGTCTGAGATTGATAATTTCATCTCTGCTGAGATACCAGATCCTTCAATTGACCCCCACCTATATAACATAGTCACCGAGCTTATGATTCATGGACCATGTGGACTTCTAATTCCAAATTCACCATGCATGGTCTCTGGATCTTGCTCTAAAAGCTTCCCCAAACACTATGAGCCAGAGACCTCATTCGATGATAACGGGTGTGTACATTATAGACGACGATCAAATGGTTTCTTTGTGCGAAAGGGCAATGTAAATATCGATAACAGATACGTCGCCCCTTACAACCGTACTTTGTCTTTGCATTTTATGGCTCATATAAATGTTGAGTACTGTGGTTGGAGTATGCTCATCAAATACCTTTTCAAGTATATATCAAAAGGTGTTGACCATATTCATTACAGTATCTCAAAGTCATCAGCTTCAGTCAATGTTGCACATCGAGCTCAATCTTTGAGCATCAACGAAATTCAAAATTTCGTTGACGGTAGATTCATTTGTCCGCACGAGGCAGCATGGAGGATATTTAACTTTGACATTCATGATAGAAACCCTTACGTCCAGGTCTTGGCTGTCCACTTAGAAAACATGCAGAACGTTACTTTTAGAGACACAGACCAACTTCAAAATGTTGTAGATAACCCGTTCTATAGAAAAACGACATTAACAGAGTGGCTCTCCAACAACAATAGAGACAGCAGTGGTCGACATCTAAGATACATTGATTATTTGTCAGAGTATAAATGGGATACATCATCTAAAATATGGCTAAGACGGGCATCAGACAAACCACCCGCAATAGGAAGGCTTATCTACATACATCCTAGCTGTGGAGAGACCTTTTTCTTGCGCATGTTGTTGGGTTACCAAAGAGGTTGTACATCGTTTGTGTCAATACGAACAGTCAACGGTGAGGTATGCTTAACATTCCGAGCCGCATGTGAGAAGCTAGGGTTGCTCGGTGATGATGTTGAATGGTCAACAGCATTCGAAGAGGCTTCAACTTGGGCTATAGCAGCAGAATTGCGCGCGTTATTCACCCAAATACTTCTTTTTTGTGATATAACAGATCCTTTGAAGATGTGGAATGAACAATGGCATAGGATGGCAGACGATGGACAACGAAACTATGACATCGTGAATGACGAGGATCTAAAGCAGTATGTTCTGTACAAGCTAGAGTTGCTACTTCATTTTGGTTCACCTTCTAAGTCGTTAACTGACTGTGGTCTACCTTTGCCTAGAGCTGATTTACTTCAACAACTACAAAATAGTCTATTAATGGAAGAAAGAAACTACGACCGACATATGCTATCGGTTGAACACCAAGACGCGCGTTCAAAGCTCAACTGTCAACAAAAGAGAATATATGAAGATGTCATTTCTGGAATCGCTTCAGCAACTCAGGTATTGGTGTTTGTGTACGGGCATGGGGGAACATGTAAAACTTTTTTATGGACAACAATAATCTCAGCTTTGCGATCTAATGGTAGTATAGTGTTAGCAGTCGCTGCCTATGGCATAGCGTCATTGTTGCTTCCATCAGGTCGTACAGCCCATTCGAGATTCAAGATTCCATTAGAAGTCACCGAAAACTCATTATGTCACATCAAGAAAAACACACAGCTTGCCCAGTTATTAACACAGACATCTCTTATCATTTGGGATGAGGCACCAATGAACGATAGAAGATGTTTTGAAACTCTAGACAGATCTCTTAGAGACTTATTCGATTGTCAGGCTAAACCTTTTGGTGGGAAGTCAGTCTTGCTTGTTGGCGACTTCAGACAAACACTTCCGATAATACAAGGTGCTTCAAAGTCAACGATTCTCGCTTCATCGTTACCTAGATCTTATTTGTGGAACAATTTCAAAGTGTATAAATTGACTGAAAATATGCGTCTGCAGAGACCAAACATTACTTCCGCCGAACAAAATCTAATCTCTGCATTTTCGTCTTGGTTGGTTTCTATAGGTGATGGTGACATCGGTACGCCAGACATGAGCGACCCACAAGACGCTAAACTCATACGAATACCCGATCAATATCTGATACCCTATACAGACAACGCATTACCAGAACTTATACACTTCATATACGACAATGATACGTTTCAAAACCCCAATGCAACAACTCTTTCAAGAAAGGCTATCATTTTTCCAACGAACAACATTGTCCACGAAATCAACTCTATGGTTCTCGATATGGCTGCTGGGCCAACCAAAACCTATACGAGCATAGACTCTGTTGTTCCTCATCCGGGTGACAACACAGATATAGATGTTTTGTATCCCGTAGAGTACCTTAACCTTCTAAACTTTAATGGTCTACCAACGCACGTTCTTGAATTAAAAGTCAATTCTCCAGTTGTGCTACTAAGAAACCTCAACCCTAAAGACGGCCTTTGTAACGGCACACGATTAATAGTAACTCAACTGTTACCAGCAATCGTCGAAGTACAAATAATGACAGGCAAGTTCATAGGTCGTAAGGTATATAACGCATAAGGACAAAGAACTGCCATTTGAACTAAAGAGGAAACAATTCCCATTAAGACTATGCTACGCAATGATGATAATCAAAAGCCAAGGTCAATCTCTAGACAAGATAGGACTCTATCTACCATATCCAGTATTCAGCCATGGCCAATTATACGTCGCATTATCTAGAGCAACAACACCACACTCCCTAAAAATTGTTATTGTACCACAAGGAGATGACGATGCAACTTCAACAAAAAATATAGTATACTCCGATTTTCTAAAGGAAATAGATAGTACAGTAAACTAGACTAACAACGATACTTAACATACATTAACCATACACACAAGTATACGTTCGCTTCATACATAAATGCTTAGCACTGTAAATCATACATACACATACACAATACACAAACTACATCTATTACATACACTGACAACTTCATTACAGCATGACAGATAATACAATGGCGTTAAACTTAATTCGTATCCGTGACATCAAACCACGTTCAAAACCTCAGATGATACAAATACGTGTTATAAGGAAATGGACACCAAAATACAAAAAAGACCTCTGATATCTGTTTGTTGACCGTCATGTAAGTTGTCAACATTAATCTCAATCTTTAACTTTATCCATCGATTTTACATTCACTGTAAGTAACTTGGAAAACATGTCAAAATATAATTAACACTTATTTGTACACAGGGTGATGCTATAGAGGTCATAGCAGACTTGGATCAGCAACAACATTTTGATGAAATACTTAGGGTGCAAGCTTGCTACACAGTCACGAATTATGTAACGATACTTGCAAGGACAATAAATAAGGTGGTCGACCACAAAGCTTCATTACGCATTGGGCTGAAAGCTAGCATCATACCTCTCACTGATGTCGACATACCGTGCTACTACTTCAAATTTGCAACTCATGACTTGCTAAAGACACATCGAGAGTACCCGAGACCGTTAGTAGGTAAAAAAATTCATTCAATCGTATACTTAAGGTTAATTCTTTATTAGACGAATGAACATTAATGAAACTATTAGTTCAACTTATTAAACAACTGAACATGAAAACATTTTTTTTTCATTTAAATGACAACAAGAACATAAACACAGTTTTTTTTCCTTTTAAATAAACGCAACAATACGAGCAAATGTCCCGTTCGATTATTTATGTGTATACATGTTTGTTCGTTTATGGTTTGACCATTTAAAGTAATTTAAACTTGAAATGTCAAAAGACTTTGATCTGTATACATGTTTACCTACTGTTAAGGGGGTCCAAAAGTTTAAACAATTTCGTCATCCACTTTTATGCTATTTATAAACACAAACATCGACCTTTGTCACTCAGCTTGAAGGGCCATAAGTTCAGATGTTTTTTTATATGTTATTCAACTAACAATCTTAGGGGTATTATGGTCATAACTAAATATTGTTTTGAACAAAACATCCTTCTTTAAAACAATATACTTTTACTAAATTTTGTTATACTTATTTAATTGCCTAATTTGTTTTAACACACTTCTAACACCAACATGCAGATTACATGGGACGACTCGAGAGAAAGTTCTTCCAAAACACAAGCAAGAATGAAAGGCTGCGGAAATTCCTCATACAAGACGAATGGTAAGTATTAACATATTTGAATCACAAACTCAAATCAATCTCAATGTAAGTATACTGACATAGCTAAACATGACAGGAAGAAAGAGGTAGAGATCACTTTCTGGCATGACATGGAACACGCGAAGGTGACATAATTGCTATAACATCAATGACTTCATCTAAATACAGAGGTATTGTGTCAACCTTTATAGATTACAACCAACATTATAAAAACACAATACAACATATACATGTCCAAATCTAACATTCATCCACAGTGGAACAGCTGGAAACTACAAGATCCACAACACTGCACGTCAACCCCACATTTCCTGATTTAAAAGAAAAGGTGGCGATACTAACGGCACTTCCACTTCTGCAAACCAACGTTACAATACCCCAAATGCTCACCAGCAATCCAGTAAACAAGGTAATCACACCCTTTTAGAAACTGATTTTAGATATGTAGTTTTAACTAGCGTTTTGAAACCTGGACGGGATTGGTAACCTAAAACACAGACGGGTTTGGCAGTTTGCGGTTCTGCCAGAACCACTGAACTGCCAGTTTAAACGGTTAAGGCCTTTTTTTGTAAAATTGTTTTGATTCGGGTCGGAACGGCTCAGGTCAACAGGTTCGGGTGAAAACGGGTCCGGGTCATATCATGTCCACGTCATAATAGGTCAAAAAGGGTTTTAGGTTGGGGTTTTTTTAACGAGCAAAGTGGGGGAAACATTTTACTTCTTTTTACTTTTTTTGTTTTTGATTTATATTTTTAATCATAATTTTTTTATTATCTATTTTGAAAAGATCAAAAACCCGTACAGAAAATTTCAAATCTTTTTTTTAACTCAAAATATAGGTTAAATCCGAAAAAAAAAGCAAAAAATTTAAAATGACTTCTCCACGTCCGACCTTTGACACGGTAAAGCGTGTTGATCAAAAGGCGGGACTGAAAACACACTCGCGCTACTCCCTTTAGAAAAATTAAGTGTCATTGAAAAGAAGGCATGTAACAACCAATTCACTAACAATCACATTAACGCAGTACTCAAACTTCAAGTGCATTGCTCGAATAAAGGACTTTGAAGCTTATCGAACATGGTATACTGTCAAGTGCTCAAAATGCGGAAGAAAACTAGATGAAGAAGAAGACGGCTACGCTTGCATAGATCATGAAAACATCGATCCAAAATTCAGGTAATAACACACAACACGCAACCACCTGGTCTACTTCACCTCACTAACATCTCCATTACCAAATTTGTTGCAGCTACTGTGTGAACGCCTCTATCATAGACGATACAACAACAACAAAGGTCGTCTTCTTCAATGAAGCCATGACAGACATGCTGAAGATCTCCTGCAAGAAAATGGTCATCGAAGGTGCAAACAAAGACACATTTGTCATACCACATGAGCTCGCAACACACATCGGTAAACTCAAGTTGTTTGACCTAACCATGAAAAAAGACAGGGGTATCATTGTCAACAAAGCTACAGACATAGCAGCAGAACAACACCTCAATACACACGGACCAACTCAAAAACCACTCACAATCACACCGATAACACCCGATCCCAAAAATGTCAGCTTGAAAAGGAGTCGACCTGATACACTAGGTACAATCTTTTTATACTTCCTCATGTTTAGATGAAACACAACACATGTCTAACAACATGAAATGACTTTGACAGGTGCAAGTAATGAAAACTCAGAGCCGAAACACCAAAAAACTACCAACTGAAGCAACACAAAAATTTCTTTTTGGCTTATGGCAAACATCACCACCCTCTAATTAGGCAATCACCAAAATGACTTTTGTAAAGCTTTTGTGCCTCAGATATGCTAGGCAATTAGGTGGTTATGATTATGTAAGGTGGTTATGATTATGTAAGCTCAGCACCTAACTTAATACCCCTTCACAAGGGGAAATATTTTGAATGAAAACCCTTTGCTTCTGATTTGAATAATGTTCCACTATAGCAACAAAATGGTTCTTCAGTTTAAACTCAAACATATCTTATGCTCCCTGGAATTCCTTATGGGGATGAAAGAAGGCAAAACCTAAGAAGACACTTAAAAACGTTCAATTTCACAAGAAAAATGTGACTACTAATTACTTTGCAACCACAAACCCGCGCAACAAGTCCGTTATAAAACCTACACAAAAACCCGCGCAAAGCGCGGGTTCGAAAACCTAGTATATATATAATTTGAACTAAGTATAATAATTTGTAATATGCCATCTATTTTCATTAAAACTATTTATAAACAAAATTTTTATCATATGAATTTCATTTTTTAAAAGGTTTTATGATGAGTTTTACTTGAGTTTTCAAGTAAATCTCCATTATATAGATTTTAAATTTGTCTTTAAAATTTTCATACAAGATTTCATAAAAAAAAATATTTTTATAACGGTCCCGTTCATTTTGAAGCTATCATTTCACAATATCGATTATTTAAATTCTCACGACGTTTTAAATTTCACTATATTATATAATATACATGGTTGAATATTCATTACCCGAATTTATTTTCATAACAACTTTCATTATGCAATCTTTGGGTTTATTATAAATTTTCACAAATAAAATTTGCATCATACGATTTTCCTCGTTTTAAATTTCTTATGGCAGTCTCGCCTTGATTTTTCAAGAAATTCACAAACTTATAGCTTGTAACTTTCTTGAAATCCTCATGTAAAACTTCATAGAAATTTTATTTTAAAGATAAAAAAAACTCGTTTATGTCACTTTCTTGATTCACAATGCCGGTCATTTTAATTTACCATGATATTTTTGTTAGATGATATTAAATAACGAACTTGGTAAAAGTTTCCATTACGCAAATTCTTATGCTTAAAACAAACTTTCAACATTCATATTGATACCACATAACAAATTACGACATTAAATTAACTTATTCTTTTTATACTTATTTCCTCATAAGCAAGGAATTTTGTTTTGACCCTTATAAAACTTATTTTGCTTCCTCATGACAATCGACACTTATTTTTACAATAAACTTCAAAAGGCAAACTCTATTAACATGGTTTCCCATAATATTTTCCACTACTTAATTTTAAGCATTTCAAGAAAATGATTTACGTTACACGGGTTGGTTTATTTCAATTTTTCTCGTAAATTAGTTTTCAATGAAGTCGACCCGACTTGTCATAACAACTCTCATTTTAGTGGAAAATTTTTAGCAACAAAATTTTTTGCGATTCACAAGCTTGAATCTCAATATTTTTATTTTATATAAAATAACTTGTAATTTCAATTATCAAAATTTCATGAATGTTTCAATCACTATTTATAAATTATGATATTTTCAATATAATACTTATTATCAGTCAATATTTCTCGAAACACAACCAAGCTTCTAAACACCCGTATTCCATCTTAGACTACCACCTAAAATCAAACCATCCTCCCACTTCAAAAGTCTTCCCACACAATCAAATCTTTCCCCAAGGTGAACGAAACCTAATCTACCAAGGTTATACCCTCACCCACTCGAACCCCATGCAAAACCAAGATATACAAAATCAACCCGACAAAAAGCCCCAAATACCGACACCTTTACCTATCAACTCACCATCCTAATACTTCAAGGACACTGACAAACACATCCACGAATGCCTTGAAACGTATATAAACCAAAGTTTACCAAACTATGACTCAATCCTTTGACCTACGCTATGTCAAATCGCAAACCATGTCTCCACACCGTTTCGATACAACCCTAGAGTTTGATATATAAAAAAAAGAAAATAGCAACCCCAAATACTCCTTGCAGATTACATGTACAAACCAATAAACTTAACCCGAACTCGAATAAGCAAACCTCATCCAAATGGCCCAAACACTACTCACACAAGTCATCTAAGCCTAACCCATTCAAACGATCTAAACTCAGCAAACCCCATCGATCAAACTCAAGGAAACTCAACTACGCAAGCCGACCTAAACACTCTCACTTATCACTAATTTCCAAACCATTCACCCTACGAAGCCTAAAACCCCTCCCTATGCATGCGAGTTTCATTTTCCTTAAAATTATATATATATATATACACACACACACACACACACACACACACAACTACTATATTCATAACACCTCATGGGTGCTTATAGATTATAAACTCTTTCAAGATTAACGATTTACATATTATGTCCAAATCTTATAAATCATCTTTGAAAAATCTAAGATTGTCATGACAACAAAATTCTATTATGAGGATATATTTTCAAAAATATTATTAAACGATTATAGGTGTGACTTCAAGATTTTAAATATTGTAACCTAAGGTGATAAATCTCATAATAACTTTTTAAATACGAGGTTTCATTTTGAATGTTGAATTCGAGGTTTATTCAATAATAGAAATTTCAATTTTCATCTCAATGACCTTGGCTTTACAAACTCTTTTTGGGACGCATTTATGAATACTTTATATTGTGACATGAATTTTGTTTAATAAAGATTTATGAGAATTATTACCTTCTTATTATCGCAAGCATCAATTCTTTCATAAATTATTATAGTCACAACTTTATGTATACAAATTCCTTTAACAATTAGACTTACAAGATTTACATTTGATAATGATCAAAATACTTCTCTAGCTACGCGTTACCGCGATGTCTTGTTATATATACATTTTCTTGGAAACGATTGAACGACTTTACTTGAGACTTGATTTTCAATTTCATTCTATTATTTTCAAAAGAGTATATGACACACGATTTACATATTTAGTCATTAATTCGAGTCACACGATTATTGCGATTTTCTTTTCCATTGATGAGATGTTTCGATGGTAACTTTATGCACATGAGATTTCATTTTGTGTCTGGATTATTCATGACCAAATTCATGCTATTCAATAACAATTTGTGTAATACTTTCAAAACCTCAATTTCGCTAAAAATTTCGTTTATACTTAAAGAGATATTTTCATAACTATGTTATTCATTGAACATTTATGCTTTTTAAGCAAGACACGATTCTATGCATTATTCTACATCGTTTCATTTGAGCTATTAAGCGGCTTATTTGTGGTTGTTCTCAAGTTTTGGCGCTATTAGAAACCGTTATTATAATGACGATTATATAAATGGTTTCACAATAGTGGCCGTATTCACGTTTTATCACATTTCATCTATTGTTTTGGTTGTTAATCAAATGCTATTTTAGTTATGTTGACACATGTATGCGTCACCCCAAGAAACTCACATCATTCTCATGTTATTACATTCTACGCAATCGTATTCTCAATTACTTATAACCTCAAGTTTGTTCACGTATGAAACTCATCGTATGCTATTGTTAATTGTAATGTCGTTTACCCCGACCTCATGTACTCACTTATTGGATTTCTCACTTCCTTTTATCGGAATTCTCATAATTAAAATTTCACTTATCGAATTTTTATACTAATTTAGTGACCCGACTTTCAACCGTGGATTTTAATGATTTGTTTATTCTTTTCACATTGATGACATTTGACTTCAAATCTCGTTTCGTAATTTTTTACCCTAAATTTTAACCATCGATCGTCTTTACTTATTTTTAACTGTTTTGATATTTTCACCTTGGTTTATATTTTAAGATTTAATTGTTTCACTTATTTATTCCATTTTCCTACTAATTTAAAAGTCAATCCCGAAATTTTCAACCACTGGTATTGGTTTATCAATATTTGTAAAATTCAACAGATTTATGTACGTTTTTAATGTTTAAAATTTTGAATAAATATGCCTCTTAAACCACACAATGGAATGAACCATGTGGACCATACAACGATCTACATAATTATGGGTGCTCACTTAATTATCGAAGTCCCCGTATGGAAGCCATAGTAAGTGCAGTTGTGTGCAATAACTCAGACCCGAGAATGATAGCGGAAAAATGGTAGAAATGTGAGTTATGATAAGGGCATGGTGGATACGCCGCTGGTACATCCTATATATATAAGTGCCTTTATTATGTTTCTCATTTGTGGCGTTTTTCGAGTCGTGCAAGGATTTGACGTTATTCTTTTGCTTAAAATTTTTCATGAAATTATTTTACTAAAAGCAACATTCGTTAGTAATTACTTTTTCTTTGATTTTATTTTAATTTCGGGATGAAATTTCAAAAAAGTTGGGGATACTGTGACATTCGTCAATTTCTGGTTCTATTTGTATTCGTTTATCACGTAAACCGACCCGATTTATATCCCGAACATTTCAAATATATAAAATATTGGATTTTATGTTACTAAATCATTCCCACATGTTAAATATGAAAACCCCCTTTTACAGATTCGAAAACGCCTTTAAAACGAGCAAATTGCATCAAAAACGAACTTCCGGGACGTGTAACGAACCATGCAAGACGAGCTGACCAACCCCACCCCTAGGAAGCGCCGCGCCGCGCGGCCACTAAGGGGCAGGGGTTCGCGCGTGGCGGCCTTAGGTCTGCAAGTATATTTGTTTGTTGTTGTTGTGTGTGGTTTATATCACTTTACCTAATCCGAATTTCTACCCATTATACCTCTTGCTTATCCTCTCAACCTTATCCCCTATTATCAAGACCATTTCCTTCATTCATCCTTGCTCTCACTTCATCTTTACTCCAAATTCTCTCTCAATTCTTAAGATTCAAAGGTTGTTCTTCATATTCTTAGTAATTGACTTCTTAAGTCAAACTAACCATAAACTTTCATTCTAACTTGTTCATATAGTCTTACTAACACTTGATTATGGTGGCACAACATATATATATATATATATATATATATATATATATATATATATATATAATATAATATAATACCCCTTGTTACCTTTGGTAGTTACTTCTCCGATTCCGGTCGGTGAGGTTTCTGACCTTGTAAGGCAAGGCTTCATGGAGGACTTCGTGTCCTTGATATATATATATATATATATATATATATATATATATATATATAAATTGTTTATACATATTAATATTGCTTAAATTCTACTCATTTTAGTTTGTTTGTCGTATTTACAAGTTCTCATGGTTATGGGTTCTAAGAGTCTAGCCTCGGTTTAACCGTAAATAACTCTAGACCGTAAACCAAACTTTGTTTACTAGTTTTTGTTAAATACTTGTTTTAAACATGCTTTATGTTAGATTTAAGTTTCTAAAATAATTTTACAAGTTTTTTTAATATATGGGCATATGGAAACCATCAAAGAACTTATTGTGAGATGGAAACCGAATCAAACTGAACTTTCGTTTAAAGATTTTGTTGTTAACTTTTTGGTTGTAAAAATTAAGTATTTTCATTTGTACATTATTATACAAGTTCTTGGTTATTTGGGCATGTGGAAACCATCAAGGAACGTATTATGAGATGGAAACTGTTGATGCATGTTTTGTAACAGATGATCTTTTGTGTTTGTTAGAATTGAGAGCAACGGTCAAAGGGGAGTCTGTTGGTGCATTTTGTGACCGTCTCTATGCAATTCTGATCAGCGGAAACGAAGTACGAAGTTAGAACAACTTCACCATAGGCAAAGTTAGAACAACTTCGCCTTAGGCGAAGTTATAACAACTTCGCCTACTGGCCCAAGCCCAAGCCCGCGAAGTTGTTTTGTATATATATATATGTGTCTTGTTTAGGTTTGAGTATCCAGAAAGTCAGAGTGTTTTGTGATCAGTTTAATTGTCTAGAGAGAAACAGAGAGGGAGAGTCGTGTGGGACGGCCCGAGGTAGAGCTCACCTTGGGTCGGCCGTGTCTTTGTTTTCGTGTTTGGTATGTAACGAGTTTTGATTATTATAAAAGATCTGCAGATTTGTTTATCCCGTTCGTGTGTTTGTTTGTGTGTTAACGTGTTCTTCGTCTTCTACACCATAAACGAGTCTAGGAGGATTCCGCACTCTTAGACCTCGTGCAGATCTCGTATCGATCAGCGACGCCCCGGGGGGACTTACAAGTTTTTTTTTTTTTTTTTTTTTTTTTTTTTTTTTTTTTTTGTATTGCAACTGGAAACACGTGATTCACTGATCACCGATTACACAAACTGAATAACTCGTAAAAACTAAAACTTAAAACTCTGCCGTAACCTAGGCTATTTAACAGTCGACAACTTCGCCTAACATGTTTAGGCGAAGTTGTCCCTAACTTCGCTTATGCCACAAGTTCGCCTATATCAGCGAACTTGTGAGCTAACTTCGCTTAATACAAAATACAAATCCAACTAACTCGATTACAGACACTAGACACTGAACTACTGACATCATGTACCAACAGACTCCCCCTTGGTAGTAGCTTCATATCTCTATCTTCAAGCACGTGTCTTGTAATCTTCAACAATCTTGTATCTTTCATCTTCATGCATGAACTCCTTCTCGTACACAAACCGAAACAACTCTTTGATATTTCTTCGCTTCTTCTTTCCAAACAGGAATATAAAATATTTTCTTCTCGTTCAGCACCTGCAGATCAACTTGAGACAAATTCACCAAGTGCATTGGATCATACACTCTCAGCAGCTCTTGTTCATCTTCATTCTCCATTACTGCTTCAGCTGTTTCACAATCAACATACCACCACTTCAGATCCTTGAGCACATCCTTGGGCATTTGTTTCATCGGTACTTCATTTAAACACCGAATCGGCTTATACTTCATGATCATCCAAGGCTTGCCATGTGCTCTCATCCCTCTATCTTTATCTTCAATAAGTTTTCCTTTCTGTGGTTTCAACAGCTCGAACTTTTTCTCCTTTATACTTTCCTTCCAAACAATCTTTCCAATGACCCTAGCCATGTTATCATCACTCCTGTTTATCAACCCCAACCTGGCTAAGTCCTTCACTTCACACTCAGGCAACGTATTCAACGATCTCAACAGTCTCTTGAAGTACTGAACCCCATCATACCTTTTAATCACAAAGAGCCTCAACTGCTCATCATATAACCAGCATATAATCCCCTTTTTCAATTCAACATAACCCCTGATGTTGTAACTTTTCTTGAACATAGTAGGGACCGCCGGTTTCTTAGTCTTTACGAACCACTGAGCGTAGCCTTCTTTCCATCTTGGCTGCTCCTCCCATTCCGTCTCATCGCTTCCCATATCTTGACCCATATCTGCCTTATCAACTTTCGGAATCTCGTGCTCAACGTTCTCCTCCACAATCTCTCCTTCTCCAATCTCACTATCAATGACAATCTCAGCCCCTATCTTCTCTATCTCCTCCATAGGTAACACATCCTCATCACCTATAACATCATCTAACACCTCCTCAGCATCCACAACCACCACATCATCACCCCCTGAACCGCCAGCTGCACTCGTTGACTCCCCCTAAGATGTGGAAGTCCCAAGAGCTTGTTCAGTTCTTGGCAACTCTCCACCTGCACCTTTCGATGCATTGGGATCATCGTCTCGATCATTACGCTTCTTCGTCCTCAGCTCATCACCCTTACAGCCCGTCTCCCCCTGAGATGCCAAGAACTATTTCAAAGCATCAATTATTTTTCCATGTTCGATCAGCAGGGACGACTGTATCTGATTCTTTGCAACGAGGCGCTGAATAGCATGGGTCTGGATAAGATTTACCCTTAATTGTTCTGCCACGACCCTTTCAAGCGCTGCTATTCGTTCCGAGTCGGATAAGGTTGCATCGAAATCAAACCTCAGATGTGATATATCTTGAGTGTACTGAGGAGGGATTTCCAATGTAACCGGGACCTCAGAAGTAGGCGTAAACGTAACCGCAGGTGGTATCGTAACTGACAACCCTGCAGTAGCTACAACTGTCGACTCAATAAATCTTGCCACGACCTCCGTTGGAGTAAGAGTTGGAGGTGGCAAAGATACAATCTCCGTTGGAGTAAGAGTTGGAGTTGGTATCGTAATTTGAACAATTTGCAATTAAGTTTTAAAACATCCTTTAAAGAGTTAAATGATACGATCAAGACCAAGTAACCAGGTATAAAATCATACAACTACATAAGTAGAATAAAATTTTAAAAATAAAGTACACGGGATCAAATTTCAGTCTCGACAGGGACTACCATGTTTTAGAAAAGATCCGAACAGGAATCATACTAATTAAGTGACTGTCACACAGATCCATGTTCAGCTGTATTATGACATAAAGAAACAGGTTGTAAGCAGGTAAATAACTTAGAATGGTTTTCATTGCTTCTGTGATACGGGTTATGTTCAATTAAGCTCAAAACTTAAATGGGCAACACCTCAGAGATTGTGATGTCTCCTATCTATTCTCAAAGCGTATTTGGCTTTCCCCAAGTCACCCCGAGTTGACCTCGACCCGTAGTGTCTGATTAAATAGGAAGTACTCTTCGATCTTTAGACTCTTCTTCCCGTTCTCTTTCTCACATCTTGATTGAGAAGTATTAACCTTATAAGCTCTAGAATGTCTCAGTAACACTTTTTTTTTTTTAAGTGTTTACACAGTTTCAGAGTCGTAAACAACTGCAAGTCCCGAATCTGGATCACTGCAGTTTCTTGACACGCTATCTTCACGGGAATCAGAACACTCACGGGCTCGTGTATGACTGGGTAATCGCTTTTCTGCCTATCATTCGGAAAGATATATATGGAGACATGCACAACTCTTAAGGAGTTTCCATGTAAAATCGAGGAGATTTAGTTAGTATCACTTCTATTTTTACGCACCATAAAAAGCTACCATGACATACAATGACTGTTCTAAAGTCTTTTAGGCCTAATAACTTCACTAGTTAAGCACATAGAATCAGTATATCTATCACTTTCCAAGGTTGGATCAATTTTCTGTTAAACATAGTAAAGGAACTTCTTACGAAGTAGTAGACTTGAAAAATAATTTCATCTCCCACAAAAAATTTTAACTTCTATCGCCCCGATCAAGTCGAAGTCTTCAGGTAAACGGCTATCCTGAAGATCCAATGGATCAACTGGACCGACCACATACGAGTATGTGTCCTTCTAACTAAGTATGAAGGACTAATTTTCAGCGAAAGAATAAAAACACATCATAAACCGCCCCGATCACTTTCAGTCATCTGGTTAATGGCTATCCTCATATTCTACAAGTAGAAATGAGGACCAAACATATCCGAAGATATGTCCTTCAAACTGAGGCAACCGACATAATTCTAAGCGATAGTGAGGTTTTTTTTTTTTTTTTTTTTTTTTTTTTTTTTTTTTTTAACAAAGACGAAAAGCACGGTTACTCGGGATTGATCATCCCATTTAGCTCAACAAGGTTTTGAAAACGAGTTTTGTCAAACGCTTTAGTAAACAAATCAGCGAAAACGAGTTTTGTCAAACACTTGTAAGTCCCCCCGGGGCGTCGCTGATCGATACGAGATCCGCACGAGGTCTAGGAGTGCGGAATCCTCCTAGACTCGTTTATGGTGTAGAAGACGAAGAACACGTTAACACACAAACAAACACACGAACAAACACACGAATGGGATAAACAAATCTGCAGATCTTTTATAATAATCAAAACTCGTTACATACCAAACACGAAAACAAAGACACGGCCGACCCGAGGTGAGCTCTACCTCGGGCCGTCCCACACGACTCTCCCTCTCTGTTTCTCTCTAGATAATTAAACTGATCACAAAACACTCTGACTTTCTGGATACTCAAACCTAAACAAGACACATATATATATAGACAAAACAACTTCGCGGGCTTGGGCTTGGGCCAGTAGGCGAAGTTGTTATAACTTCGCCTAAGGCGAAGTTGTTCTAACTTCGCCTATGGCAGAAGTTGTTACAACTTCGCCTATGGCGAAGTTGTTATAACTTCGCCTATGGTGAAGTTGTTCTAACTTCGTACTTCGTTTCCGCTGATCAGAATTGCATAGCGACGGTCACAAAATGCACCAACAGACTCCCCTTTGACCGTTGCTCTCAATTCTAACAAACACAAAAGATCATCTGTTACAAAACATGCACCAACAGACTCCCTCTTAACTGATGATCTTCTATTTGCTCTTCAACCAGCCGTGTCTGAAACTGTCTTGTAGCTTCACAAATCTACCAATCACCCAGCGTCTTCCATATCAGATCTCCCCTTCAGTGTAAGCTTCTCCGACTATATAAATTGAGGTCTTTGAAATGCATGCATCCCCGTGCCTAATTGATCATCTCAACCAATCACGTGAGTCCTTCTGACTTCACCAACACGTGAAGTTGGGCTCCCTCCACAACTTCACCAACACGTCGGCATACGATAAGGTTTAATCTTCAACTACTCAACATCAAGTGATCAATTTCATCACAAAACCACCTTGACAGAATCTAACACACATGACCATTAATTAATCCGAAGCATCTTCAATCAC